>NC_051163.1:99801273-99825778 GCF_013339745.2 Dermacentor silvarum | reverse complement strand
TTCCCGCACGGACCACCGGACACATCAACTTACTTCCGGACGCCAAGCAAACTTACTAAATTAAACGCGTCGAGGAAGCTCGTCAACTCGCGCGCATACACCTCACGAGCAGCAGAGTACAGACGCACGACGCTAACACCTTCGACATCGGCAAGTCGAGTACCAGCCAGGTGACCAAGTTTGGGTGTGGACTCCAATCCGTCGCTAGGGGTTGTCTGATAAGCTTCTTAGTCGATACTTCGGACCCTACAAAGTGATACGCTGCGTTAGTGAAGTGAACTATGAGGTCTTCCGGACGGTGCCGCGCCGCCATCACCACTCAGAAAAAGTCCATGTTGTTCGCTTAAACCGTATGTCGCGCGTAAGGCGGCGCAGACCCGATCTCATAAGGCTTCCGCACTTCAACTTGCCAATTTATTAAGCAACGGGTCGATGAATTCTTGGGCGGGGGAATAATGCCGCTAGGCGTCACGAGCCGGCGCTGAGAAAGAAGTTATCACTGGACGCGAGCTCTGCAAGATGCGAGCGCTGAAGAAGAAGTAGAGGGTGAGGAAGCCGTCTTCAGTTGTTGCACGCCATCTTGTCCAACTGTCTGTCTCGCCGGCGCCGGGTACTTCTTCAATTGTCTTTTCGTGACAAAAATTTTAGTGGACGTCGTTACGCTATCATGAAAGCCTAATATAGCATAGAAACATCAGCGTCAGCTTATTTCCGGTTATTTCTTTTTGAGCGCATTAAACGAGCTTTCAACAGAAACCGCTTCCATGCGCCTTCGTATTGCGCGTTCCGAAACTGTCGGACCATAGCTGCTCAAATCCCGGTCCCGCGGCTCTCTATGTCCACCAGCTGGATCAGCTCCATTTCTCTACGCGATGCAAGGTTTTGGGCGAGTGCAACGTTTTTACCTCAGACTGAGGAACTGTGAGCTGACTTCAGGATTATGCACATTATGCAACGAACAGCCTTTTCGAAGCATTCATTGTTGAAATAGATCGTCTCTGTTTCAAGCATGGGAATCAGCAGGCGGCTTAAACTTTTTCCAACCAAACCACGAAGTCTGCCATTTTTTGCAGCCCTCGCGGGGCCCCCCTAAGCCCGGAGGGCCGGTTCATTTGAACCCTGATAATCCACCCCTAGGTCGGAGCTGCCAGAAAAACGAAACCGGTTTCACGTTGTGCTCACTAGAATAAGCACCCAAAAGCAGCCACTTCACGTATCGCGAGTAGCATTGGCTTGCATATCACAAGCTGCCAATAGGGGTTGCAAATATTGCTCTTCGCAGCGACGATCATTGCGCAGCTGATTTGCGTTTTATTTTGTTTATTTTTTTGTGCGGTAGAAAATTTGCACGCGCAGTGTGAACTTGTTTTCTTCAAGTGTGCTTCCGACCTCAAGGTAAAGATATCGCCACCACCCTCTTGAGTTTAGTTCCGATTCCTCCACCAGGTGACGCCACTCAGTCATGTTTGGGTATAAAGGGACACTAAAGTGAAATAAAAAGTCAGGCTAAAGTGATAGAGCAATGCTCTAGAACGTCTAAGGCGTCAAAATAATCGCGAACAGAGCTTTAGTAATCGAGAAATGAGGTAAACGTAGGACACGATAAGAGACGCCCCAGGGACATTCCGGTACTTACCCGATGACGAAGGCACTCCTGAAAAAAATATGTCACTAGCACTCAACCACTCGTATTAAAAAGATTGTTTCGTTGGATTATAAGACGGAAGAAAATCCTACTTGTCTACTTGTATTAGAATCTTAGAAAAAGATACCTTTCTGGCGTTACACTTGATAACGACACGGGCGGTCAAAAGGTTTCGTTTTCGCTCGACTCTGCGCCACGCTCGCTTTCGAGTTTCAGAAATTTCGTTATCGCGTAGTACTGCGATCACGGAGGAAAATCTTTTCCTTCCTGCATGACTGGGCTGGTTTTGCTGGCTCACTAAACTCGCACTTGAACTTCCTCGCACAACGTCACGATATGGCCATGACGTCATTACTCCTCGCTCGGGCGCGCGATTTGAATTGCGTTAGAGGTACGCGGACGCTTCAGACGCAATTTTCTCTTAAAATAAGTATTTTCTTGGCACGAAACAAGCGTTTCGAGGTTTCTGGTATCATATTTTAACAGGCCACGTTGAAATAATATTTGCCCTTAGTGTCCCTTTAACACAAACGGCAGTGCTGCTATTTTCGGCTCTAGCCGGTTGCCTAAGGACAAGAAATCAGCGTAGCTTGCTCTACCAAGTCTTTCCCAGCATTTCCAGAATTTATTGATTATTCATCGATTATCGATTAGCTAATGCTTGGCTATTGATTAGCTATCGCAAGTTACTGGCTACGCATTTGCGCTAGGCTAAGCACCACCAAGTCATCCACAGCATTTCCCCCAATTTATTGACTACTGATACATTTTCGATTAGCTATTGATCGGCTATCGATGATTTACTAAGCTTAAGAAGTTCCAACCATGCTTAGCTAGACTTAGCCAGGCTCAGCTTCGCTAATTCACAGGGGTGTCGCGCCGCGGCGGGCACATTTCGATGGAGGCGAAATGCAAAAACGCCCGTGTGCTTGCGTTGTTGTGCACATTAAAGAACCCCAGGTGGTCAAAATTATTCCGGAGCCCTCCACTGTGGCGTGCCTCATAATCAGAACTGGTTTTGGTACCTAAAACCCCAGAACGAAAAAGAAAAGAAGGGTGTGTGCCATTGCTTTGACCCTTTCTTCACTACCGCCAGGATCGGCCCATCACATTTATTGTGAACGACTAACGGAGTAATGACCGGCTTAAACAGCTCCGCTGTTAAAGCATACCGGTGCAAATATTCGGAACTAGATGAGGCATGTGTGTGTTGGAGCAAAGATCCGGAGACCACTCAGCACATCCTAATGGAATGCGAAAAAATTCACCAGTGAAACCCGAAGGTAACATGCTCCTTCCAGAAGCGCTTGGGTTTAAAGTTGGCGGATGCATCGACCGGCCAGCACTCGAGATAATCAAAAGACGTTTAGAGTACTGGTGGAAAAAAAAGCAGGGATGAAATTGATAAGACTGGATTTGTTACAGTCATAGGCAGCGGTACAATGTCAACTTTGAGCGAAAAAAAAGGTAAACAAAATGATAGATAATGCATATGTATAGCATACCTGAATAAATCAAGCAGGCTATGTGACTATTTGTCACCGCCCCGTTTCAAAGAGGATGCCATTAAATCATCATCATCATCATGGGACCTAATTCATTAAGGAATTCGGTAATCATGCCGAAATTATCCTTTTAGGTGACAGGAATGCCAAGATAACGGACATACGGATAAACCGACCACGATGGGAAGTTAATGCTATATATCTGCGAGCAACGTAACCTCGTTATAGTGAATACGGGACCTGTGATAGGCAGGTAACATGGGAAGCTGGAAATAGGCACTCGACCAGGGATTAGTGTCTTATGACAAAAGGAATTTATGATAAGTTGAGAAATATATTCACTGACGAGGAAGGGTATAGCAGCATTTATGGAGAGTGACCATAAACGCATCATTTTGAAAATGGGATACGTAGTTGGGGAAAGAGAGCCAGGAGTGAAAAATGGCCAGTCCAAATTTGAACGCTAAACAAATAACAAATATAGTCACAACAGTGGACAAAATTCGTAAAAGCAACCCCACAGGGTTGAACTAGAACCACAAAGTAAGGAAGCTCCAGGTTGATTAGGACCATCGAGGTTGATAAAGACCGATAATAGGTGATAAGGACGGGATCATGTTCGATAAGGTTGATAACGATCTATGTGGGTTGATAAGGGCTTATGCTGGTCGAATAAAGTTTCATAACATCGACAATGACACCGGGCTGCTTGGAGATGAGCAAGTGGGACAATGTTTACGCATACGTAGTAGTCCGAACGGAGTGTCAGCGTGAATTTTCAAGCGAAGCTTGTTATAACTCACCGATTTCGGTGGCGCCCATGTACTCACAAAATTATCATCATCAGCATTGGCTCGATCGTGGTCGTCTTCTTCCGCAACTGGCTTGTTTGCGCCCCTCGGCATGCGCTCGTGCCACTGCTCCCGCATTCGTCGTCGTCGTCTGCTTCCACAGCTGGCTGCGTTGCCGCTCATGAATCAAGCCCGCGGCTTAGCCCAGGTCGGAACGGAGAATGAGGAGACCGAGGAATTTGGGTGGTCGACACGAGGCAGTATGGTGACGAATAATGAAATTACGCAATATTATAATCTAGGCAGACTTATAAACCCCCCAGCTCACGAATCACTAACCAGCCGGCAGGAGCTCATCTAGAGGAAGCTACAGACGGGCTCCTTCCCAACACCAATTCTGCATTCATACATTTTTCCAGCAACCTTTACCCCGCAGTGCAAGCTGTGCAGAGCTTCGCGGGCCGCCCTGTTCCGTATACCGTGGGGCTGTCCGAATATACGTATCCGCGGTAGACCACAGGGATTGCAAATTACCACGACGCAGCAGTCGGAGGCCACACGGCTCAGCTCCGGCCCAGATGAGCAGGTCTGGGTCACGGAGCGGGCAGAGGCCGCCGCCAGGGAGCAGGGGCTCCAGGCCGACTAACCGCCGTCGCCTCCCGCATCTGAAGAAACCACGAGCCTCTCGTTTCAAATAAATGTTCTGTCGTCCTCCTCCTCCAGCGTAGAATTTCACTTCTCTTCTGTCGTCGTAATGGGGAGGCGGCGTTTACGGGGGTATGAGCCATTGCTTAAGGGGGATATGAGTCATTCATTGTCTTACGTTACGGAAATATTTAATTTTGAAGCAATATTATGATAATCCGTCCAGAATGAACACGCTCGGGAAAGGGCTCGTCGTCGACGTGCGTGAGGGCTTCCGAAGCCCAGGCGAAACGTCAGCGAAGAGCGGGGACCCCGAGTTGAGGGAGCGCAATAATGAGGCCAAACGTCCGCGTCGTCTAGCACTCCCGGAACCAGACAACGGTGGTACACACCTCGGCAGCGCTAGCGCCAACTTCCCCGGTGCGACGGCCAGGTTTCAACGCGATTTTCTGAAACGGAACTTCGTAGCCAGCTGCAGCGTGTGTGACCGGTTATGGTCAGAGCACAACGCGGTACTTGTCAGTGCAATTCGTTCGGAGGAACACCGAAGAAACACACGACAATCTTCGCTTACCCCGATTTCCTTGACAGGGGAGGGGCGACTGATCTTTTTTTTTTTGTACCATCGCCCGATGGCGACGCCGCCACCGCATTTTCTCGTAATGGGACATATTGTCACCTGTAGTAGTGGGAACAGGTCAAGCGCAGAGGCGCAAGAAGAAAGAAGTGCGCGTGCTAACCGCCTCGCTCGATAGTTAGCTCTCGCCGCCGTTTTGCTTGCTTGCTTGCTTCCTATACCATGGCGCATACCCACCACGGGGGATTGGCCAAGAAGCCGGCGGTTAAACAGGTGGTGGCCGCCGTTTTCTCCAGAGCCCAGATGCTCTCAATAAACGTTGTTAGCCCCCTTTGAAGGCGCTTGACCTGTTCCCACTACTACAGGTGTCAATATCATGCTTTCGCATCAAAAAGTCAATACGCCGAGAGACGTCGCATCTTACTTTGTGCCGACTTCATCTCAGTGTTGTACGGAACGGCCTTCCTGGAACTAGTTCCTTTTGGGAGGAACGGTAACTCGTTCCGTTTATGAAGGAATGGCAGAAGGAACGGCGTTCCTTCTGTAAACATTCCACGGCATTGAACAGACGCACGCGCGTACGCAGAACGTCACGCAGGGCGGATGGGCGAACACGTGAGGCGCAAAGAACTATCGCTTGCCTGTCACGTCACTGTGGGGCATATTTATCTTAAGATCTCTGTTGTATGTTTTTAGCGCTAAGCTTCAAGATTGCCATGTGAAGCTCCCTTCTGCAGTTTCTTTCCTCCATGGCGGCGTGCCCGCCTGCCGCAAAGGAACGTACCATGACGTCAGAATCGCAGCGCCACTCGAGGGACATCGTAGCGGATGGAATGTTTCCAGTCCTCACGGGGCACCGAACCCTTCCAACCGAGGCACACGATGAGCAGTCGCGGTACTTGCTGGTACCAGTTAATTACACGCTGTCGCAGATGAAGAACCTTCGAGGCATTGAACCAACTTTTCCTCAAATACAACATGGCAGTACCCTGAAGCGCTTCGGTGGAACGGCTCTTCAACATTCCCAACGAAGTGCTAACGAAAATATTACCAGCCCTTCCCGTGTCAAGAAAATGGGGGTAAGCGAAGCTTGTGGCAAGACGACGATATCGCAGGTGTGCGCGCATATGCAAAGCGTGTGTGCGCCACGCGTGATTTTATTATCGTTAATCGTGACGTAACTGACGAGTATGTCATGTTATTGATGTCATGGCGTAACAATCATGTTAGTCATACATTCGTACCCTTCCATGCCAATTTTCATATATACCAAGCGAACGAGACGCGAGTTTTCGACACGTTTTCGATAGGGTTTTAGCCTGGCACCACTACCACCACCATCGCCAACACTTCTGTGGCAATACAAGCTTCGCCTGAAAAACGGGTTCGTCTGTCACGCACCAACATCGAGATGCAACTCGATGTTAATGTAACGACACGTTCCATTGTTCGAAGTGTAACTGGAACGCGGTCCTTTCGCATTAAAGGAACTTGTAACGGGAACTCGTTTCAATATTGGGAAGGAACAAGAAACGAGCTTTCGTTCCGGGTTTAGAGGAACCTGTACAACACTGCTTCATCTGCAAGCTTAATTTCTTTCGTTATGTGCGCATTCTAGACAAAGTCCGCCTATTCGCTGTGTCAAATAACCAAGCATGGTTCACAAACATCTAAACTGAACACGATACTCTGACGATTCAATACGCCAGAGTTCACGAAGTGGGGTGACGCATGTGCATCGCAAAGCTTTTATTACACCTAACAAATAAACATACTAACGTCACCGTAAAAGTCAACTATTCATATCACTACAATATTAAGAAACACTGGTGTGCTCTATGTCGCGTCGGCCCGTGCATCGCGA
This sequence comes from Dermacentor silvarum, assembly GCF_013339745.2. NCBI lineage: Eukaryota > Metazoa > Arthropoda > Arachnida > Ixodida > Ixodidae > Dermacentor > Dermacentor silvarum. The sequence continues at coordinate 99,818,751 of NC_051163.1, read as the reverse complement.
ATTCGTCACCCGCGCGGCGCTCGGCTGCCTCTGTCAGTGCCAGCAACCAGCCCGCCCAGTACCAGCACCCATGCATGTTGAGGCTTCGAATTGAAGCGCGTAGAGTTCAGGGGCTGCTTGGCGCTGGCTTGCTTCGTCCAGAGACCGGCTGTTGGAGGGCGAGTCTGCCGCGCGTGACACGATGGGCTCGCGTCCCGGGTCGCTCGCCGTTCAGCTGGTCGCACCTGGTCGGAGGTGTGAGAGCCCACACTCCATTTCTCCGGCAATAGCTGCCAGTAGCAGCAGCACCCGGCTAGCAAACCTAACCCGGCGGCGTCCAGCGTCGTCTCCGGTGTCACGCCCTCTTGAACGCTCAGAGGCTGGGAGGGAACTATGCATTCGCTGCAGCACCGCAAAACGACGTGGTTGCTTCCTGTAGACTTCAAGGCTGGAAATGGCGATAGGTGCGGGCACTGCCATAGGAAATGGCTGGTAAGACGCACCACGGCCGCTATGGAAACGCGAGACGCGCCATCCAGACCGGATGTGGACGCACGAGGACAGTGGACGCACTGGCGTTGATAGACGGCATCGACGTTCTTCTGGTCGTGGCCAGAAGCAGACGACAACAGCCCGGGGTCTCGGTGTCTTACCACGTCCATGCGTTCCGGTACCGTCTGCAGTCTGCGAGGCTCCTGCTGTTGGCTTCTTCCGTGCGACTTGATAACCTCGCTCGGCAAGACAGCGACGCGTCCAGCCGATTCGGTGACTCGCTCGAAGCTGCATGCTTTCTCCGAGAGGTCGACAGCGGCGTCCAATACCTTCGCTTTGGCATCAAAGCTGAGCGTTGAGTCGGTCGCCTGCTGTGGGGTCTCGTACGCGCCTCGTTTCAGAGGCGATGGTGCGTACACTTTGATCGAGAACCGTGACTGCGTCGTGACGGGCCTCTGAGGACAGCGTGGTAGCATGGCCCACGAGATATCTATTTTCCTCGAAGCTCGACGTAAAATGCGCGCTCGTGCCGAGCTGTTGCCGTGGAAAACTGCTGATTTGATCCATACCAGAAGGGACGGAGTCTCGAAGCCAAGTCCACAACCGTACGCTGGCTTCGTGGTACCCACGGTAATTGTCACACGTTGTCCAAGGTAACGCCATCGGCAGCTACGGAATACAGACGCCACCCTTTGCTGGTTCCCCGAGCTACGGCGCTGTATCTTCAGCCGCGAGCCTTGATGAAAGCTGGAGCCTGGGGGAACTCGTTTGCGGTTTCCCATCTTCTTGATGGAGCGGTCGTGGACCTCTCTAAGGCTGTGTTTTCTTGCAAGCCGTGGGAAGTGATGGAGAACAGAAGTTGCCGGTGGCAGATGCCTCGGATACGTACTCGAGTCAAGTTCGCCTAAAGATCCCATCCGCTGGATGTGGCAGGCGAGCATTTTACCGCGACTTTATGACTCGGAGGGCTGGCCACGACGCAACGTGCGCGGCAGGGGCTTGAAGTGCTCAGTGGCCTCGGACTAGACGCAGCCTGCAGTGACACTATAGTGCCCAGAATATACTTAGTGACAATACTGACAGCAAAGCGAAATGGAACGTCTCGTGGCTCATTCACGCGCAGATGTCGATGGCGTTGTGGATGACGATGTTGGTAGCTCGGCGCGACAAAGAAAAAGAAGAAATGACTGGTCTGCGCAGAGTATTGATATCGAAACCAGAGAGAGAGAGAGAGATAAACGAAGAGGGAAATGTAGGGAGGTTAACCAAGGACGTGCCCGGTTGGCTACCCTACACTTGGGGAGGGGGAAAGGGGAAGAATAGATAAGGAGAGAAAAGAGGAAAAATTGGAGTCAGTCATTCGCAGAGACAGTCAAAGAAGAATCTCTGAGGACAGCGTGGTAGCACGACCCACGAGATCCAGAAATAATTGTAGTGCCAATCACCTTGGTAGTGCTGTCAAGGAGGCAGATTCAGGGTTGGGAACCCTGAGAGTTCTTCTCATCAAAATATTTGTTTATACATGGTAGACAAAAAAAGCATTTAGTGCAAACCGCAACAGAGTGGGGTAGTTTGCCAATATCTGAGGTAGTTTGTTTGATACCGAGCTGCCTTTTAGTGGTGGCACTAAGGAAAGACGCAATATTTATAGAAGGATAAATGGATGCTATGACCGTCCCCTTTAAAGCGGGCTGGTGGGTTGCACCACCAAGCTGTTTTTTCTTCTAATGTTGCCTAATGTACCTTTCTTTTTTCTTTACAGACAGAAATTTTCTAGCGTCAAACTTTCTGAACCATTATTGGTAATAATGTGTTTGGAGGCCTCCGTCGTCTGTGGTCTCCCTACTTTTTTTCCACCAAACCTCCAATCGTCTTTTACTAGTCTCTGTTTTGGACATGTTTACTTTCCCCCTGCTATACCTTAACCCAAGGGCTTCAAGGAGGCCAGTGTAGCCTAAAGCTGGGTAGAATATCTTCACATTTTAATAACACATCTTCCATCGTTTTTCTAGCTTTACCGCAGCAGGCACATGCTTCTTTTTCATTTATGTGCCTCGCTTTAGAGCTAATAGTATACTCGTTATAAGGCTTCCTGATATCACTTCGAAAAGTAAGGACCTTACCTTTAAGTCGTCATCAATTGTTTTCTTCCTGGTTTCGTATTTACCTCTTAGGCAATTACTCTTAGGCAATTACTCACTTCTATTGCCGTCACCCAGCAGATAGCCTGAGCCTCTCTCTCTTTGCGTTTAACGTGTTTTGTTGCTACGTCGCTTACTATACCGCTCGCGTACTTGCTGGTAAGCTTCCTAGTTCTTTTCTACCACTGCGAATCGATATGTTCCCTGTGAAAATCTTTGAATACTCTCACAAACCATTGCTTTCTTTCAAATTCCTAAATCACTTTTATTCTGATCTTCACTCTCTTCGAAACTTGGCGGCTTCATTTGTAGTCTTCCCATGAGAACAAAATTCGAGGCGCCCCACTGACCCTTGGTTACCATCGAGTCTTGATTGTACCTCTGAGGTCAAGCAAACAACCGCATTTCGAAATGTAACTCCTGGAACCATTGCGCCTTCCCCCGTACCCTGGAGACCCTAGCTCTGTGGTTCTGTTGTTCATATGTTCGAATTTATCTGTCACCTTGCTATTATTGTTTTTCCCAGCGTTTCCATATGTCTATCGCCATCCTTTACACATACACCGAGATATTTGTATTATATTGCTCGAGGTATTTCCTGACCCTGTACTGACACTGCATGTTCACTGTGTTCAAGGAATACCGTAATGCCTGATATTGTGAAGCTAAATTTCAAACCTAAATTATCGCCCTCCTGTGTACAGATATCATCCAGACGATGCATATCACTATGCCTGTTAGCAAGCAACACAGTGTCCTGCGCATAAAATAAACCTGGGAGCTCCTGCTCTACTATCAACCCACCTGTTTGTACGACATATTAACCCAATATTGATTCCATCTAGCGCCCTTTCCACACTTACCATGTACAGCCTCCCTCATTTTAAGCTATATCGAGCGAGAACACCGTAATATGGTCGTGCGTCGTCCTGAACGGAACGTAACATTAGACGAATCGTGCACAGGAGAGTGGTGCAATTGGGAGTACTTCTGCTGCTCTCGCTCATTGTCGCCACTTAAAGGCGTTAAATCGACGCGTGTTCGGCGCTGGCGCGATTCAGATAAAAATGCGGGAGGCTGTACATATACACAAAAGCGGAGATTTAGTCCTTTGAAGATATCAGGTTTCGCTTCAACCTACACGGTCTTCTCGCAAGAGTTTCACCCGTCTTCTTCTTTTTCCTCGTGCCCCGCGCTGATGACACCTTGCTCCGATCGGACGTGCCTTGTAAGCACGTGTTGGCCGCTTCGCTGCTGCAATCTTTCGTAAGTAGCCCATAAGCATATAAACGGGCGCAGCAGACGGCTGGCGCACGAGCTTTGAAGGCACCTTGTCTCAATATAGTGAAAGCCGCATCAGCGCAGCGTTTTAAAATAGCGAAAGTTTAACTTCACAGGCACGGTGTGTATACGCCGCAGTCTGCTGCCCATTCAGGCAATCGCAGATGCAATTTATTCAAAGCTTCTGCATATGAATGTATGGTAAAGAGTTTGACTTGATGGCGTTTTGCTCGCTTATTTGCAAGCAGCAGCGCTCCCGCCCTTAGGCAGAAGAAACGGCATTATGTCAAGATGAGCGGCAATGGGCAGGCTCAACGCTGGGTTCAATTTCACTTTTCCGCTTCAACAAATTAGGGACAAGCGCCACACGGTAAGCATTTAATTATCATGAATTTTTTTCGTATGCCACTTTTTACAAGACGAGCTTCTCCCTCGCATCATCTGGCTACCGTCTACTTTTTGTAGCGCCGGCAGAACGATGGACACACGTATAAATGCACATCACACCCAGCACGCACATTTATTTGTTGTCTAATGTGCTTCTCTGTGTATCCGTCGTTATGCCTGCGCTATACAACAAAGTAGAAGATGCCATGCCAACAATAACCTATCGCTACCCTCGTCATATCTCACTACCCCACGCCATTGTACCTATAAGGGAAAGCTGCAGCAAAACAAAGAACTATTCGAAAGGCCTTCTAGAAACCTGGTGACGTTTGTTTCATGCCATTCGATGACTTGTGCCAAGCACAATGGCAGATCCAGAGCGGTATATCCGCAAGCTCTGCCACAGAACTTTGCCCTCTCGCGGAAAACACTCACTCCATGTCGATGTTCGAAACGCTCAAGCTCTGCCCAGAGCATTGCCCCGCGCAAGTAGGGATGCAAAAGGACCACACAAGGACCCTGACCACACGTACAGGCTGACACGCGCAAGCTCGCGTCTGTGCTCCACGTGAGAAAACGTCTCTTCGACTTTGTAAATTCGTCATTTTCAACAAACACTGTGTAATGAATAATTAAATGAACATTATTAAAATCATCCACCCGCAGGATTCGAACCCAGGACCTCTAGTACAGAAGCCCGATATTGAAACCATTATGCCATTTTTTTTTCTTACATGGTATTTATTGCATCATGTATATGCGAGCGAAAAACTATCTGCGGTAAACGTGCAAGCACCAGCCACCACATCTCATACTCATGGCCTAGAAATGGCCTAAAATCTCGTTAAGCACACCCTGTACTAACAAAACTACAAGTAGCTTTGTTCTTAAACACGTGGCAAGTAACATTGATCCTAAAAAGGTGGCAACGACAAGCAACGTAACAAGATATGGTACCAGTCCGGTTGAAACTCGGTCAAGTCATACATGTCCTTCAAGTGACCAATCATTTGAGCGTAGAGAAATTTTGCCGAAACAACAGGTTCAGCGTTTCTGTCTAACATGCGCGTCTTCCATAAGCTGTGTAGTCCAATTAAGAAAAACATATCAAAAGGCACGTCGTCTCCGTGGGGTGCAATCAAGTATCGGATGGTATGTTGATTCAAAATGAAGTCTTTCTTGAGAGTTCTTTGGAGCACATCCCAAAACAATATTGCGTCTTTACAACTTATGAAGCAATGCTCTATAGTCTCAGGTACATCAAAAAGGCGACAGTTCGCAGTGGATACTAAAATTCCTTTTTTGTGCAACCAAGTTTTGACAGGTAATGTTTCACTGTGTAATTTAAAGAAAAACGTTTTTGTACATGGGGATAAAGGCATCTTGCGGACTCGTTTAAGTACGTCTTTCCCTGGCAAACTGGAGAATGTAGAACGGTAAAGTGGAGGTGGGAAAATCATTGATATCAAATCCTTGTATAGTTGTTTTCTGGACACTGTGTAGAGATACTCAGTAGAAAATCAAACCATGAGGAACTGCACAGCGAAATATACTTCATACATAAAACCCCACAAACAAGGTCTTTCAGAATATTGGGATGAAACTACCAGATTGGGTAATGCATTGAATAAGTTCACTTGTATGAATGATCGTAGTATCGGGTGTGAAGTATCTCGAAAAAAGAAATAACGCCAAACAATCTGTCGCACATATAGATGCACTAGGCCAAGTCCGCCAGCACATACGGGTCTAAAGATATTATCTCGTCGCATAGGCTCAATGGTGGAGGACCACACAAAAGTAGCAAATATTCTATGAAATCGTTGAATAGAAGTCCGGGCACAATGAAGTATTTGCAGTACATAAAATATTTTTGTAGCCAGGAACAAGTTACAAGCTGCCGCCCAACCAAATATAGAAAGGCGGTGTGGCGTAAAGGTATCCGCATGGCGTTGAAGTGCCGGTACACGTTCCCGCTAGTAATGTGCACTAAGCTTATGTGCATCAAGAGGTACTCCAAGGTATTTAGGTGGCACGGTTGTCCATTCTATACCAGCATATTGGGTCGGCGTACATCCCCATAAGCCAAACCAAAGACCTGAGCGTTTTGACCAATTTATCTGGGCACTAGAAGCCGTACCAAATTTTTCAGTCAATGATAGCACCTTGTCAATGCTCGGTTTGTCTGAGCAGAAAAAGGCAAGATCACCTGCGTAAGCCAATACTTTGAGTTCATTGTCCAAAATGTTAAAGCCATGAATGTCACTGCATTTTAGAATGCTTATACACAATGGCTCTAAATTAAGGGCAAATAGAAGTGGTGCACATGAGGGTCGGACACTCCCGCGTGAAGCCGTGCGCGGCTTAGCCGTGTCCGGGGAAAAGGGGATCCTGGGAGTTGAGCCGAAGCCTGGTGTTTGGACCTTTATGGCCCCTCGGCATAGGCAACACACTCCTTTGGCCTCTGCTTCACGTAGACGGCACCCCCGGACTGACCCACCTGGGGGAAATCGGTGGTCGCCTTTTCCTATCCCCCTCTCCAACCTTTTGCTTTCCTGTCTCTTTTCTTTTACTATCCTATCATCTCCTCTCTTCTGTTACTTCTACATTTTCATAGGTGGCTTGGGTTAACCTTGTGTATGTGCCCTCTCTTGGGTATATTATATTGGGTTATAGCAGCAATGCATGGCTGGCGTCTGCAGCCTTACACGTTAAGTGCTGCAGCGTCCCCTAGTTGGGCTCCGTGGTGGGTGGCCGCCATTGCCGCCGAAATAAACGAAAATAATATGGGAACGCCTGCATTTCCCCGTTTACTTGATCGTCACCCTCACAAGAGGGGACGCACCGAAGAACTAATAAGCCTATTCAAACCGAGAGAAATCTTTCCCCGTTTCCAAGTTGTTCACAGCGAAAAAACAGAAAAACCAGCTAGAACCGTATCCCCTTTTCTAGTCGCAAAAGGCCTGACTGAGGCCCTTGGCCCTGGTTATAAGGTTACCAAAATGGCGAGCGGGGACCTCCTCCTTGAGATCCGTGATAAAGAACAGCACAGTAAAATAAACAAGCTTGTGGCATTTGGCGACATACCTGTTACCGTTTCACCGCATCGGTCTATGAACACAGCACGTGGAGTAGTGTCTGATGCAGATCTCATCGACTTGTCCGAAACCGAACTATTGGAAGGCTGGAAAGAACAAAATGTAACAAACGTACAGCGCATCATTATCAGAAGAGACAATAAAGAAATTCCCACAAAACACCTCATCCTGACCTTTGCAACTTGCGATCTGCCGCAAACCATAGAAACCGGATACACAAAGATAGCTGTGAGGCCATACATACCTAATCCCCGAAGATGTTTCCAATGTCAACGATTTGGCCACGGCTCGCAGAGCTGCCGCGGTAGACTCACATGTGCGAAATGTGGAGTGCAAGGTCATGCCTCAGACAACTGTGAAGCGACACCTCACTGTGTAAACTGTGATGGTGAGCATCCAGCTTACTCCCGGTCTTGTCCGAACTGGAAAAAAGAAAAAGAAATTATCACTCTCAAAGTCCATGAAAACATATCGTTTAAGGAAGCATGCAAAAGGTGCTCACCATTCCACACGACCACTTACGCTGATGCGGCGCGTCAAGGGTCAGCGTCGCAGCGGCTATTGCCACCTGCCCAGCCCGCGCGCAGCGAGCTGTCGCTTGTGGCTCCTGCCCCCAGGGTGGAAGTAGCGAAGTCTACTCCACCCAACCAGCAAACAGGCCCGGTTACCCTAGGGTTGCCGGCACCACAACAGCCCTCGGTAGCAGCCTGCGCTACGCGTAACGAACGCGCAGGCCCGCCAGCAGCTCCCACGGTGGGTGCAGTCAAGGCTGCCTCACCCTCACGGGCCCCTGCTGGCACTGGCAACAGCCGGCGCAGCTCAGGCCCAAAGGCAGCCCCATCGACCTCCGGGCTGATGGGCGCAAATGTCTCGTCCTTCGCGACGAGACTTTCTCGTGAAACTTCTCGCTCGCAAGAGCGCGTGTCCGGCTCCTCACAAGAGGCAATGGACACCACACCCATCCTGACGGCGCACCAAGCGCCTAAGGAGCGGCGAGGTTCGCTCGACCGCTTCAGAAAGGACAAATCCCGCGTTACAGGGCCTGGAAAGGGCTCTGTGATCTAAGGCAACACTTCCTTTTTTAGTACACACAGCACCCATTTACATTCAGTATGGATACACAAATCATACAATGGAACATCAGAGGCCTTCTTAGGAACCTCGATGATGTACAAGAACTTCTCCACGAACACAATCCAAAAGTGCTGTGTGTACAGGAAACTCACTTAAAATCGGAACATGCGAACTTTCTCCGACAGTATGTAACGTTTCGTAAAGACTGCGATGATGCTCTTGCATCTTCAGGCGGTGTTGCCGTTATAATTCACAAAAGCATAGCGTGTCAACGTTTAAAGCTGCAAACGCCACTTGAAGCAGTGGCAGTCCGACTTGTTCTCCTAAACAAACTCGTCGCCATTTGCTCGCTTTACATACCCCCACATTACCACTTACACAAACATGAATTTCAGTCCTTTATAGATGAATTGCCAGAACCTTATCTTGTTCTTGGCGATTTTAATGCACACAGCAGTCTGTGGGGCGACTCTCGTATTGATGCGCGAGGTCGTCTTGTTGAACAATTTCTTTTCTCCTCTGGTGCGTGTCTGCTAAACCAGAAAGAACCTACATATTATTGTCTTGCAAACAAAAAATTTTCCTCTATAGACCTCAGCATAGCTTCTCCATCCTTATTACCTGAACTTGAATGGGAAGTTATAAAAAACCCTTATGGGAGCGATCCATTTCCCAATAGTGCTGAGAGCAACAAGACAATACGAATCTCCACCACACGCTCCCCGGTGGAAGGTCGATGCAGCGGACTGGAAGAAATTCCAAACACTTACCAGTACGATCTCGTGGAGTGACATGTCTTCGCTCGGAATTGACGGTGCCGTCGAGTATTTCTCTAACTTTATGATTGATGCAGCTTCTAAGTGCATCCCCCAAACAAGTGGACTTTCTAGCAAACGCCGCGTTCCGTGGTGGAATGAGCAATGCCGGAACGCGCGTAGGCAGCAGAACAAAGCATGGAGGCAGCTACGCGATTCTCCTACTGCTGAAAACCTTGTAAATTTCAAGAAAACCAAGTCCCAAGGTAGGAGAACACGCAGACAAGCCAGGAGAGACAGCTGGCAAATATTCTTATCAAGTATCAACTCATACACGGATGAGGCCAAGGTTTGGAACAGGGTAAATAGAATAAGAGGACGACAAACACATCCGCCTCCTCTGGTACACATGCAGGGAGACAGGCTGGAGGACCAAGCGAACCACCTGGGTGCACATTTTGAACATGTGTCCAGTTCATCGCACTATTCTCCAGCATTTACAAGATACAGAACAGCAATAGAAAAACAAAAACTAAACCGAAAGGGCACTGGGAACGAGCCATACAACCTACCTTTCTCGCTAGCAGAGCTGCATGCATCACTCACCTGTTGCAACCAATCTGCCCCAGGCTCTGACCGCATACTATGCGATGTTGAAAAACCTGTCCTCTGAAACAAAGAAAACCTTTCTCTGTCTGTATAACGCTATATGGACATCCGGCGAGATCCCGTCTGCCTGGAAAGAGGTCATAGCGATCCCTATCCTAAAGCAGGGCAAGGATCCATCGTTCGTATCCAGCTATCGGCCAATAGCTCTAACAAGCTGCATCTGCAAAGTCTTCGAGAAGATGATAAACCGCCGTCTGATGCATTTCCTAGAATCAAGCAAGCTGCTTGACCCATACCAGTGTGGGTTTCGCGATGGCCGATCCACCACTGACCATCTGATACGCATAGAGGCTCAGATTCGTGAAGCCTTTGTCCACAAGCAATTCTTCCTGTCTGTTTTCCTCGATATGGAAAAAGCATACGACACCACATGGCGGTTCGGAATACTGAGAGACCTCGCACACTTTGGAATACGTGGCAATATTCTGAATATCATTGAAAGTTATGTCGAACCGCAGATTCCGTGTTCGTGTGGGTAATGCCCTATCAAGATCATATGTGCAGGAAACTGGAGTACCACAGGGTGGTGTGCTTAGTTGCACCCTCTTTATCATAAAAATGAACTCTCTGCGTCTGTACATCCCACGCAACATATTTTATTCAGTATATGTCGACGATGTACAGATAGGGTTTACATCATGTAACCTTGCAATCTGTGAGCGGCAGGTTCAGCTTGGTCTGAACAAACTATGTAAGTGGGCAGACGAGAATGGGTTTAGGCTTAACCCACAAAAGTCCACATGCGTCCTCTTCTCCAGAAAGAGAGGTCTGCACCCTGATCCCAACATTGAGATGCAGGGCGTGGGTCTACCTGTAAAAACTGAACACAAATTCCTAGGCGTAATTCTGGACGCGAAGTTAACATTTGTCCCACACCTAAAGTATCTAAGAAACAAGTGCATGAAGACAATGAGCATCTTGAAAGTGTTGTCTCGCACCACGTGGGGTAGTGACACAAGATGTCTATTAAATCTCTATAAGAGCCTAATTCGATCACGTATAGACTACGGTTCCATTATATACCACTCCGCGAATCCGAGTGCCTTGAAGATGTTGGACCCTGTCCACAATCTGGGCATCCGCCTTTCTACGGGTGCATTCAGAACAAGCCCCGTAGAAAGCCTATATGCAGAATCAAATGAATGGTCGCTCCATCTGCAGAGAACGTACTTGTCCTTTGTGTATTTCCTTAAAGTAAACTCAAGCAATACACACCCTACTTACACAACTATAAATGATCTATCCAGTGCCCAAACCTTTGAGAACCGCCCTAGCGTAAGAAAGCCCTACGCACTGCGAGTAAGAAGTCTTGCCGAAGAAATGGATGTGTCGCTCCACGAACACGATGTCATGCCCCCTCCTGTACAGCTGCCGCCATGGCAGTGGCAGCTGATTGACTGTGATCTGTCCTTCGTTGATGTTGCAAAGCAAGCGCCGGTCGTCCATATCCGTATGCATTTCCTCGAATTGCAGCACAAATACTCTTCTCCGGAATATTTTACTGACGCCTCAAAGTCACACACTGGCGTGTCTTACGCGGCAGTCGGTCCATCTTTTTCGGCTGCCGGAGTTCTACACCCAAACACAACCATCTTTACAGCGGAGGCCTACGCCATCCTCGCGGCGGTTAAACACATCAAACGGTTAGACATACCCAAGGCAATCATCTATACTGACTCTTTAAGCGTGTTGAGATGTTAAAAGCTCTAAGTAGGCACAGAAACCCCGTAATTATAGCTCTTTATTCCAACATTTGCACCGCGTATGCATCCAACCAACAAATTGAGCTGTGCTGGGTGCCAGGGCACCGCGAGATCGAAGGGAATGAGTTGGCCGACAAGCTAGCCACATCTGCTCATACAGACGCTGCCACTTCGCCCATAGCCGTCCCTGTAATGGACCTAAAGCCATTTATCAGGGAGAGGGTCAGGGCCTACTGGCAGCGTCTGTGGGACAGAGAAATGAACAACAAATTACATACTATCAAGCCTCATCTCGCTCATTGGCCACCAGAATCGAAAACACGCCACACACAGGTTACACTTTGCAGACTCAGGATAGGACACACATACAGTACACACGCATACTTATTGTCCGGTGGCGATCCGCCTATCTGTGATGACTGTGGTGAGCTACTCAGTGTACTCCATGTCCTCCTGCAGTGCCGTGAACTGGAGCCTCAGAGGAAAAAACATTTTCCATTATCATTACGACAGAATCTACTATTGCATCCTTGTATGTTTTTAGGCAATGAACCTATTTTTAAATATCAGTCCATTATCGCGTTTTTAAAAGATATACAGAACTTCCGTGTTATATATCCAGGTGACTTGTAGCACGGCCTCTCTGGAGAGGCCGCTGCTGCGGTATTTTATTAAAGAAAGCACGTGCCTCTTGGTCTCTGTCCACAAAGGCCTTCGGTAGGCGTCGTGCTACTCTATATGTTTAGTTTTAGCACCATGACCACTTCTCATCTATTCACCACTCACAGATAATTCCACACGTCACTGCCATAATTATATTCTATATATGTTTTACGCTTCTATACCGCGATTTGTTCTTAGGCCCCTTTACAGCCACATCGCATCCTATCATCGGAGCTCACTGATCATGGCAAACATATCTTTCATTGTCTTGGCGCTCTTTGGCCACATTTGGCCCTTGCGCCACGAAACACCAAATATCATCATCAAATAGAAGTGGTGATAACGGACAACCCTGTTTTACAGAGGAAAGAATAGACATCGGCTCGGACAGATTTCTATTAACAATTACATTGGTAGAACAGTTAGTGTAGCACATGCGAACACCGTTATAAACAACGGATCCAACATTGGCATGTTCTAAAAGTTTGAAAAGGAACGTGTGGTTCACTCGGTCAAACGCTTTCGCTAAATCGATCTGAAGCAATGCAAAATAATCACAGTGGGACGAGCAGTACTGAAGAGCTCTTCGGACTAGATGCAAGTTTGTTTGTATGGAACGTCCTTTTAATCCGCTAGTCTGGTGAGGTCCAATAAGTAATGCCATTGCATACTGGAGTCGATTAGATAAGACTTTTGCATAAATTTTGTAGTCTACATTCGTCAGTGTAATGGGTCTATAGCATTCTACAAACCGCAATTTTCCTCACTACTTTTAGGGATTAAGATAATATGACTTTTAGTAAAAGATTGTGGCAGGAAATCTTCATCAAAACTAGCAGTAAATATATTAAGTAAAACAGGGCTTAATATAAATTTAAAGGCTTTATAAAATTAACTAGGGAGTTAACTAGGGGGTATAAAGTTAACTAGGGAGGTATAAATTATCTAGGGAGGTATAAAGTTAACTAGGGAGACGAAATGTGTCAGAACATCAGGATTTGGCGTATGAGCTGAGCTGAACAGCGTTGTATAATATCTTTGAAATTCTTTGATAATCTCTTCCGTTTTTGTCACAAGCACGCCATTAGAATATATATCTGAGATGTGTTTTGAATTTGCATGCCGACGCTCATCAAGTAACGCCTCGCTCGTTGGTTCTTCTGAGTGCAAGGCACGGGCTGTACGAGCGCGAATGCGAGCACCTCTACAGCGTTCAGCATCGTATTTTGAAGGTGGCTTTTAACAAGAGTGATTTCATTTATATATGTGCCAGGTGTTTCTGATTCCAGCTCATGAAGGTTATAAAGGCTTTTCCGCAACATTTTTTCTTCGCAGTTTTTGACATACGACCTTATCGAGCTAATTTCGATTGCTAAACCATTATGCCAAGGACGCATAAGTCGACCGCGAGAACGCCCTTATCAATTCTTCGCGGGCAAGTAAGCGCATTGAGGCGCTTGCCGCTTTTCGATTTCGCCACCTCGACAGGCTGAACAGCTGCAATTAGTATAGCGACTGTGTGGGTCCGCAGAATACTCTGCACTTGGAAAAGAATACATTGCTCTGAAATTTAGCACAATGACGGAAAATAAAACGTATAACAAACAAAGCAACAGGAGCGTCAGAATCCATAAGCACGAAGATCAGACAAATCAATGTAACTTCCCATAATTCCCATGATGGTTTAACGATCGCAGCGCCAGTGTTCCCTCTAGTAATTATTGTATGAAACCCATGGTTCCCTTACAGGCGCATTGGTAAACATCGTTTCGTACTTTGTTATCGACAGTGGTTATATGTCTTCAACGTAATTTTATTATTTTTAGAGTCGTTAATTCAGCGCAAAAAGCAAACAAACAAGCGCTTTCTCAGCATGACATAAATCAGCCTCGCATATATTTGCTTATAGTCTCCCTTCAGAAACGACGACGATTACAGACGTGCGACAAGCTTGGTTATCACACCATCTGCACCTGGCAGCACACTACGTGGCACGACTAATCGCGTGCGGAACTTCGGTTGTTTCGATGTATAAAAACTCAAATGCGATCTCTGAGAAAGTTTGATCTGCTCAAGAAGCAACTTCTCTCTGAGCTCTCCATCTTGGCTGTTGTGCACGGCCTACTATTATGAGGCCCACTATTCTGGTTTTTCATTTTTTAAACAAGGTCTTCTTACTGCCTTCATGCGTGTTTGGCATATCTAGGATCTGGCTATCTATCTCGTAACCTCATAACAAAGGGGGTAATTTCGTTACGGTGGAATGTTGTAAAGGAGGTAGGGGCGTCGCTTGCTCCAGGCGGGCCTAGCCTTGGCTCCAGCGTAACGCGTCGCGTTAGTTCTCGAAATAACTGTACGTACCAGGAGATTGAGGAAACTGAAGCGATAAAACGCTGATAACCTCCGGAGCAATGGCTTCGTGTGCTATGTTTTAAGCCACTGTAACGGTCGAGGCTGACGCGGAAGAACGGCTCTACTGCGACATCGATAGGCTGAAGAAGGCCGGCGGGAAGCGTCGGTGGTCTCTTGCATGGCTGGCAAAGTTCGCAGCGGTCAACATACTTCTGTACGGAGCGATAAAGCCCAGGCCAAAAGAAACGACGCCGCACGCGATCATAAGTGCGCGATACACCAAGATGACCTGCTCTAGGTTCGTCGTGAAGCTGCTGGAGGATAGTAGTACGCATGTGGGAGGGCACCACCAGCAAGCGCTCAAGGCCTTCGGGGCATACACTGTGGCGGTATAAAGTTCCATTATGTAGGGTAAACATCCGGAGAGACTCGTCAAAGGCCCCGGAACTGAGACGGTTGATGATGGAACGTAACGCCGGATCACGCCGCTGTTCATCGCCGAAATGACGTAACTGAAATATAGAAACGAAACAGGCATCGGTGTTAGGGTTGGTGCTGTCGGGTGGATTCACGGAATAACGGGACAGGCAGTCCGCGTCCTGATGTAATTGGCCAGACTTGTGAATGACGGGAAACGAGTACTCTTGTAATCGCAAAGCCCAGCGTCCGAGACGGCCTGTAGGATCTTTCAGCGAGGAAAGCCAGCAGCGCGCATGGTGGTCAGTGGCCGTGAATGGGTGGCTGTGAATGGGCGGTCAAAGAGGTACGGCCGAAATTTGGAGATTGCCCAAACAAGAGCAAGGCATTCACGCTCGGTAATTGACTAATTGCGTTTTGGGGCAGATAGCAGGCGGCTGGCGTACGCTATGACGCAGTCGCGACCATGCTGGCACTGGGCAAGGACGGCTCCGATTCCGTATCCACTGGCATCCATCCGAACTTCCGTAGGAGCAGATGGGTCGAAGTGCGCCAATAGAGAAGTCACCAAAAGACGGATAAGCGCAGAAAATGCATGAGCTTCTAGATTGCCCCAGACGAAAGGCGTATCTTTCTTGAGAAGGTCGGTGAGCGGACGGGCGATGTCAGCGAAATTTTTACAAAGCGACGAAAGTATGAACATAAGCCAATGAAGGAGCGAACGTCTTTGGTTGAGCAAGGTGCAGGCGAAATTTTTCAGGGTCAGGTCGGATTCCTACACCATTAACAAGGTGGCCGAGCGCTGTTATTTCGCGGCGACCAAAATGGCACTTGGATGAGTTAAGCTGAAGACCGGCGCTGCGGAAGACTTGGACGATGGCGGACATGCGCAGAATATGGCTGTCAAATGTCGTTGAGAAAACAATACCGTCATCTAGGTAACATAAGCAAATCCACCATTTGAAGCCACGAAGGAGCGAATCCATCACGTGCTCAAATGCGGCTGGCACATTGCATAGACCGAAGGGCATAACTCAAAATTCGTATAACCCGTCAGGTATCACAAAAGCGGTCTTCTCGCGGTCCATAGGATCTACGGCAACCTGCCAATAGCCACACCACAGGTCGACGGACGAAAAATAAATTACACCACCTTCCCGCAGGGGAACCCTGAGTAGTATGCGAAGCAGCCACGGGGTCGACTCAAGGTAGTTTTATCAGCTGTATAAACTTGGACATGCAGCAGCACCAGCAACGCGCAGAACTGTTGTCGACGCCGTCGGCGTTTTGCCCGCGTTCGCACCGAACGCGCGCGGCGTTGGTGACTGTTGCCGGTGCCTCTGGGGCGCCTACCGTCGCGCCTTTAACCTAAGCTGCTTCGCATTATCGCGCGCGGAGCCGCAGGTGTTGCCATTCGTTGCGCCTTAAAGTATCAGAACTATATGTTTGTAGTAATATACAGGCCACCTGATGGCAATATCAATTCATTTATTCAATATCTGGAAGATCTGTTTATTGTTGTCAATGAGCTTAACTACACAGTAGTACTGGGAGGAGACCTTAACATAGATATGTTGAGCAATACACCTAAACAGGCGACATTTTCAGACCTTCTTGCTTCCTTTTTCTTAAGAAACGTGATCACCATCCCAACGCGTGTGACCAATACCAGTTCTACTTTACTAGACCTGTTCATTACGAATAGTACAAATAGTTCCATACAGGCAGGCGTCTTTGATGCCCCAATAAGCGATCATTTACCCATATATCTAGTCCTAGGTAACAGCTAATGAAAGGAGTCAAATACTTCCTGTCGCTTATTTTCAACAAATAAATCCACGAACGCTATCTTCTTTCAGAGAGGAAATTAGCGCACTAAATTGGAATGGTGTTCTATCTTGTTCTTCAGCTGATCTCGCTTATGATTGCTTTATTGATACTCTATGTTCTGTGTATAGGAAACATTTTACTTACAAAGCTTTAAAGAGACCAACACGGGCGCGGAAACCTTGGATTTCTTCAGCAATACTTAATATGATAAAAGAAAAAAATAGGTTATATCGAGAGTTTCTGAGGAAGCGAGACCCAGATAAATTTAAAGATTTTAAGGCATACAGGAATAAACTCACTAAAATACAAAAACAAGCTAAACGCAACTACTACTTCATGGTGTTTGATGATGTCACTGATTCTAAGCAATTATGGAATAAACTAAATTCTATCATATCTACTAAACAACCCTCGATACCAACGATATTAGTGAGTTGTCAATCAACAATAAAACATGCAAGGGTACAGTGCTAGCAGACAAGTTCAATGAGTATTTTAGCTCTTTGGTTGACAGTACTCACAATTGCGATTCATTAGCTCATTTGCCTCCCGCTCTAACTGATTCTTTGTTTGCTAATCCCACAGACGTGCAAGAGGTCACCAGTGTTCTTCGAAATTTCAAAATGAGTAAAAGCGA
>NC_051163.1:99722478-99801173 GCF_013339745.2 Dermacentor silvarum | reverse complement strand
TTTGCCTTGGTAGTATTCCCTTTCCTTTTTGATGAACCTTTGTTCACAGGTTGTACAGTCCAAATGGGCATATTCATTGCTTTGTTTCATGACAGCTTTATCAGTCACATTGCCTCACCCATGTGAGTGTATTCTGTTTCCTTTGTGAAAGGCTACTGTTGTGATCTTTAATCATGAGACCTGTTTCTGTGATCTTTCCTGTACAAGTACGTGCAAATATTTGCGCAAGCTGCTGTGATAGCCTTGTTGCCTTAAGACATTTTGTAATAAAGTGCAATAATTGTATACATATTGTTTGTCTGGTAATTTTAGTTATAGCTAAACTAGTTGGTGGTATTACTAGGTAAAAGAAGTTGCATTTGCTATATTTTGGCTATGATAGAACACCAATAAGCACTTCTTGCTTTCCTATTGTTTGCTTGCTGTGAAAGCTGCACATGTGTTTTGGAATTGCTTCAATAGACACCCGCTTCGAACATTAGTTTTACTGCTCCGAAAAGCATTTGTGCCTGCTCCGAAAGCCCATTTTGCTGCTCCGACAAGCATTTTTGCCTGCTCCGAAAGCCTGTTTTACTGCTCCGAAAAGCATTTTTGCCTGCTCCGAAAGCTGCTCCGAAATGGCCAAGGCCAGTATCATCACTGCGACCAGCACAGACAAGCCGGCACAGCAGTGTCTGGGAGGGATCCATAGTCGCCAAACAACTGACTACGTCACGCGGCCGCGCAACTTCTCATTGCTCCCCACGTCGAGCGGACAGGACCACATCACAGCCTAGCCGATGCTTAGCGAGAAAGTAGACGAGGACCGCTGCTGCAACGACGACTGAAGCGCAGCCCCGACGGTCAAAACACTCCCTGCACTCGACGTGCCCAGGCGTTCAGTGGCGTGCGAAAACATTCCCAACATCACGTGTGCGCACTTATACGCCTTTCAGAACGTGATCGTTGACGATTTGGGCAAGAAGAAACCATCCCGTAGATACGTTTCTCAAGGGACCGCGAAAAAAGAGAGAAAAAAAAAGCCGCAGTTTCGCCCGAAAGGTGAAGCAATGGAAGCGCAGCAGCAGCAACAGCGAGCGAATTGACCTTTGCGCTGTCTCTCGCTTCAACGCGAACTAAACGTCGAAGGCACAGCGCATACGAAGCTACTGGCACTAGGCGCACTTTGTCAACATCGCAGATCATTTCGATGATAAGGTCCGCGCGGGTGCGCACTTCGCGCACGTTGCAGATCGGTTTCAGGATACGGCACCCACGCGGGTGCGTCGTGTATCTGCAACTTGCCGGTCGCTTGTTGCAACACATCGGTTGCTTGTTGCATTGTACAAGCTGGCTGCCCTGCTAAATTTACCTGACTGCCATATTCAAACGCAACGTAACATGCAGGAACATTATAGATTGGCGAAGTATCACCAGGAACGCTTGGTTATTCGATTGCGAAAGCATTTGCGATGGTTAATTCAAACATACCGCGCACCGACAATGCTCTCAGCAGCGCGCGAAATCACGTGGCGGTGCCTCCAACCGGCATTGCTCCGACACTGCCATAGAGCAAAAGCTAAGGCGAGACCCCTCAACGCCGCGCGGAGAAAAAAAAAAAGAACCGCGGCGTCACAGCAAGGTCGCCGTTTCTGCGTGGTGCCGTAACACGCGTGTACATGCCGATGTCTCGGCCAATGCTGAGGCTGCAGCACAGAGAAGCAACGGCGGAGGCCCAGTCCGGCTGACAGTCCGGCCAACGCTCGCTTCAGCGGCAGAAAACGAAACTTCAGGGAGCGGGCTAAGCTGGCGCCGTGCCGGCGGGAGCGGCGGACGCGCATGGAGACAGTTGAAGGTGAGGGGGCTACAAGGGTGTTGAGAGGGAGGGCGAGGGGAGCCACCGAAGCGACAGAGTTGCTGAGGCCAAATCCGCTTCCCTGCCGCCCTCCTCCTCGCCTGCGACAGTCCTCGCGCGCACCCGTCGCTGTGTCGCCTTTTCCTCTTATCAACCACAATCTCTCTCTCTCTCGCCGTGCCTGCGCCGCCCGCTCCCGGAAGTTTCGTTTTCTGCCGTTATCGCGAAGCGAGCGTTGGCCGACGCGGGCAGTTTCGTGGCCCTCGCTTGATATGTGCTTGCGCGCCGCGATATTTCACGAATCGCACCGTTCGTACGTCGTGCTATGGTGCACGAATATTTCAAAAATAAGTCCTTCTTTTAATTCAAACAAATTTTTGGGCCCCTTCGAGTTTGAATTATCGAGATTCGACTATACATGGAAGTCAATGAGATTTAGGTCGGGATCGCGAAAACGGGACGTAGTAGCCGGGAAAACGCAGCAGCGAGGAAGGTATCAATGGGGTTCCACTATTAGAAATCTTTTCTGGTAAAAATAAATTTTTTTTTTCATATTGTGTATGTTTTGATGATACGAATTTCGGGTGATACGAATATTTCACGCGAACCCGCGAGATTCGTATCACCGAGATTTTACTGTAGTGCCATTCTGGTTGCGTCCGTACCCCTTGGCGATGTCGTTTCTCGGTGACCAAACTGCAACTTTGATCGCCAACACCTGGCGAAGCAGCGCTGATAAGACCTAACAGCCTAGGCAATGTTCCCATGACAAAAATTTCCTCAAACTGCCACAAGAAGTTTGCCGCTTATCGAGTGACTCGACAGGGATTGCACAGAATAGACTCGGGACCGTAGAAGTGGCGTGCAAGTCTGTGGGTGATCAGCCGTGAACTACACTGTGCATTAAGTTGGCGATTGGCGAAAATGTGACCAACTGGTCAAACGTGTCGGCTTCTATACATGACTCGTCGAAGGTTCCAGCGCAATCGCTGGTGCTGTGTGCCTTCCAGAAAGTACTACACAAGTCATGTCGCACGTACGATCAGATTACACAAAGTCCGGTGACAACAGACAACGGATAGAACCACCGATAACATTCGAGAAACTTCCGTTATACACAGCGCGTCCTGCGACGAGCAATAACGTTTAACATTTGATAGCCGGTGAAAAGTGGTCACCGGAGAAATAGTAAAGGAGTACACATGTCAATATTCCTTGAAATAAAGCATGGCTAACCAAATTTTGTATATACAGTGCAGTCCACTTATGACGAAATCGAGAAGAACGAGAAATCGCTATACAGTAGCCGACCGATTTTCCGGACTTCGCGGGACTGAAAAATGGTCCGAAAAATCGAGCAGTCTGAAAAACCGAACGGTCCGAAGAACTCGCCCCCTCCACCCCCCCCCCCCCCCAAGAGAAAAAAATTATGAGGCTGAGAGTGGCTTAAGAAAAATGTCGCAGTTTCGCCCAAAAAGCGGAGCATCGATTGCGATAGCAAATTAATAGACAGCAATACGAAGTACGGATGTTAGCTTTATCGGCCGTATAAAGTTGTAAATATGGGCTTACTAACTAAATAAGCACGGTGTCACGCGTGCACAGGTTACATGAACACATCTCGCTCGATGACCGCGGGCAAATTGACCTTCGCGTTGTCTATTCTCTCGCTTCAACGTGAACGTCGAGAACAAAAACACAGTGCATACGAAGCTACTGGCACTCGGCGCACGCCCTTTGTACCCATCGCAGATCGCTTTGAAGATGAGTCCCCCGCGGGCGCACACTTCGGCCACATAGCAGACCGCTTTGAAGATACGGTGCCTGCGTGGCAGCAGTCGCACGAACTGAACGCAACTCCCGACCGACTCCGTCGCCTTCTCCCCGTGCCCCGCGAGCGAACGAAGTACGCGCGCTTCTGGCCGCCTTCCTCTCTCGCGTGCGCGAGGCAAGCTTTCAAACGCACACATGGTAGGGCGTAACCGATAATGACGATAGTGCGGAGCTGACCGAAAAAAAAAAGCAAGTGCCGCTTTTTGGAACGTTTTGTCGGCCAAGGAAGAGTGGGCATGGCTTCGGAGACGAGAGGATAGCGTGCGTCTACCAATCTTGAAGGCTATACAGGGGGGCACTGGAAGCCAAGCCCGGCCAAGCCAGCGGAAAATCCAACATGGCGGCCCCCAAGATCGGGCAGCGTGGCTCGGAGCGAGCGATTTAGTCCGGAAAATCGAACATTGGCACTTAGATTTGTCCGAAAATCGGTCGCGAAAATGCATTAGCTCTATGGGAATCCTGACGGTACATCTGTGAAGTCCGGAATATCCAACAAGTCCGAATTTTTGAAGTCTGAAAAATCCGTCGGCTAATGTATCTGGACTGCCTTAAAAAACAAATGATGAATATACCTTTGCAGTCCCGAAACTGAAACTGCCACTTGCATAAAGAAATCGACGTTGTAATAAGTACGCTGTGAAACATAAAACATTTATTTATACCTCTAAATAGCGTCTCAATCGTTAGGCACGCTAAAATAGAAATCTGCACTTGCTTTCGCGGAAGTTTCGGATTCACAACCGCCGTGTGCATCGCGTCTATCTGCTGCGCGAACACTGGCGGCTATAATTTAGCATGCATGAATTCAATGATCGGCTCGATTGACGACGTTGCACTTTGGTTGAACCTTGGGGTTGGTGCCAAAGACTTGTCAATCTCGTCACTGCTGCTGCCGTCGTCGCCTCCGTCGCACAATGCCGCCGTCTGTTGCGACAACGATCGCCCCGTCGGGGCGATCGCAGAATGAGGCAGCTCTATTTGCACTCAGAAGCTCCTCCATCAAAGCACCACTATTACATCCTCAGTAGCGACGTGCTCCCAGAGTTCGATAATAGAGTTTTAGATTAGGGGGATGCAGGTGTTGTGGCCCCCTATTCTAAATCTCTCTGTCAGCGGCTTCCACCAGGTTAGTGTCACCCATGGGTTAGTGTCCTGGCGCACAAAGCCCGCCTTTTCCTTTGATCGGCATGGCCACTGCTTCTAGCCTTCATGATCGTGGCGCTCCCGGTTTTCATAATCGTCGATATCATCGACTGCATGAGCTCGTACTTCTTCGAGTCTTGCAAAATCAGTTTCGTTTCAAGGGGCGCACCTCCCGCTGCTTCCGCGGCACAATACCGCTCTCGTTGAGAGAGCGCGCGGCAGGGAGCGAGGCGCCCCTCGCCAGAGGAGGCGTTGCCCTTGCTTATCGCCTTTCTTCCGCCCCCTCCTCGCGCGACCGCCAGCGACGCGGGCGCGAAGCAGCTGGCGCCATCTTGTGCACGCTGCACCAACTTGTGATGCTCTCCGTGGCTTTCGCAATCGGCGCGCGGGCGGGATGCGATGCGCTGTAATGGCGGCAGATACAAACACGTGCAGGCAAACTTTTCACCCCGTCTCAGTTAAGGGCAACGTAGGAACGCAATTTTCACGATTATTCTGCATGAAAAACACCGCCCAGAAGCAAAATTTCAATCGTTATATCCGATTTGCGGTGAATAACATATCGTTATATATGTTTTTTTTCTCATAGCCCTAATGCATAAATTGATACTCTTAGCTCAACTCATCGTTATAACCGATATATCGTTATATGTGGTATCATATTATATGTGGACTGCACTGTACATCATTTTATCCAATAATTCATTACATTCATATATGTTTATCGAGGTTTGACTGTATGCAACGCTTGATGCGATCAGAGTATGTCCCAGGGTTCTCAGGTGTCCTTGTAATTCTTTTTTTTTTCCTCCCCGTGCTTGCAGCCACTGTAACCTCTGTGACCTAGCGGAGTTGGTCCAACCACAGATGCAGTCCAACGAGCTGCAGCGGCTAGCGAGGACTTTAACTGACAAGCAGGAGAGCCAAGCTGCTGTGAGTGACTTCCATCATGGCGGAATCTATCAAGAATGTGGAGTTGTATCTTTGCCTTCCCTGTTGTCTTGTATGCCTCGTTCGCGCTACACATCATATAAAGTACCGTCTGCTACCACGTTTTAGAGCGCAGCTCTTAGGCGCCTGTTCTTGCGTTGAGCATCCCATGGCGTAACCAAGCGAACGAGCACAGCGAAGGATAAAAAAGCGAATGTGGAGCGCAGCAGGGGATGGAAGACAGTGAGAGCGAAGAGAACAAGAGGGGGGAAGGGGAGGAGAGTATGGCAAAAGGGTAAGGAGGAAAGCGTAGTGCCGCACAAGGCATGATCTGCGGCAACGATCCCTACAAGATGGCGCCAGAGTAGCGCGCATCGTCTGTTCACCGAACACGCCATTGATGAGGCATGCTGCGAGTGCATCCACCGCACACCTCGCATGCCAGCTAGCGAACTGACGAAGGTCAATTCGCTAGCTGTTGCTGCCGTGCTTCTCTGTACAGCGTTTTGACAGTGAGTTTCCGCGGTCATCGAGTGAGATGCGTTCACGTTTACTTATTCATGCGTGGCACCATGCTAGTTTATTTAGTTAGTATGCCTATGCTTACAAGTTTATACGGCCTATGAAGCTACTATCCTTACTTCGTATAGCTGTCCACTAGTTTGCTATCGCAATTAATGGTTCGCCTTTTGGGCGAAACTGCGACTTTTTTTTTTAAAGGGCCCCTTTTCTGGCCATCAAGGGACCTTGTATGTCACTTGCTGCCTGCGGTGGCTACTCTGGCTACTCCGTCACCCATGCGCTGCCTTTTGCAATCTCCCGATTAGCAAGGCAGTTGTGCCACCCTTCACTCCATTTGGAACGTGCCGCACAAGATATATTGTCCGCGCCAGCCAATATATGGGAAAGTGAAGACACGTATAGTGGTGCGCTCAGATTTCGTATTAGGGAGTATGGTCGAACCCACTTATATTGATACCGGTTTTAACAATATATCGGTTATAACAACGAGAAGCTGCTGCATCGTCAACCTTTGTATGTTTTGAAATAACCCGCTTGCTACAATGCCCACAGGCCTCATTATTGGTTATAACGATAACCTTATAAGGCTTATAAGGTTATATAAGGCTTATAAGGTTATAAGGATAACCTTATAAGGTTATAAGGCTTGGTTTGCATTGATGCGAGCGGCGGGACGAAGCGCAATTCGCAAGCTTCTGCTGCCGTGCTTACTCGCTACAGCGTTTTGACAGTGAGTTTCCGTGGTCATCGAGTGAGTTGCGTTCATGTTTACTTGGGCACACGTGGCACCATGTTTGTTTGTTTAGTTAGTAGCCTATGTTTACAAGTTTATATGGCCGATGAAGCTACTATCCTTACTTTGTATAGCTGTCCACTAGTTTGCTATTGCAATCGATGGTTCGCCTTTTGAGCGAAACTCCAACTTTTTTTTTTTAAGGCCCCTTTTCCGGCCACCAGGGACCTTGTGTGCCACTTTCTGCCCGTGACCCTACCTTGTAGTTGTTACATAGCAGTGCCATTCTTGAACGCCGACAGCTGAGTGTTGTTACACGCAATCGGAGTGTGGGGGAAGCAGAGTTGAACAGTTAAGCCAGTCAACACAATCAGTAGCCGGATGGAGGGAGGGGCACTGGCCTCTCCGCCATTATAGTTTTCTCACAACAGCTACGCCATCCCTCTATTTTGATTGTTTTCATGCAACCCAGTTATAACAATTATTGATTATAACAATGAAATTTTTGTGCCCCTTGAATATTGTTATAGGTGGGTTCAACTGTATTGTAATCGTCGGTGAATGTTTTTCGGAAGCCTTTCTTGCACAGACAAAATTAGAACTTGTAGGGGTCGCTATTGGCATAAACCTAGCTCTTAGAAATCGAGAGTACGACTGAATCCCGTCGAGTCGGAACATGATCAAAATGAGGCTAAACACTGACCACAGGAGATTTAGTAATGTTAATAGCTCTAGCACTAGCCCTTTGTGAACAAGGCTCCCGTGTAGAAGCCAAAACATTAACTTTACTATATATCAAATTTAGTTGCTGCAGCGGAGGTGGACATTTTGGCAGGGAATCGCAATATCATCTCTAAGCTATCTTCAGGATGCAGAGCATGAAAAAGAAATGTGTGCAGATGTGAACACCCGCTTTTTTTTTTTTAACGGGGTCGGTTGGCATTGAGGCTGATGTCATAAAGAAGCAGGTCTAAAACTCGAAGCATCACAAGCTTCCACGATTTGCACATCTGGGCAGAGATCGACGGAACCGCAAGCAATGCCCAACTGAGTTTCTTGTGGAAACAGGCCTGGCTGTGCACATTGAGCATGAGGATGAAGCATGGGGATGCTTCATTCCTCCTCGTTTACCATATTGAACCCAGACAACAGTTCAGGGGTGGTCACATCCGGTATTTGAAATAAATGTCGCCACCATAAATAGGTGCAGTGTGCGATAGTAAGATTTGTTGTGGTACTGAAAGAAGTATGACAAGCATTACCAAATCCTTACTGGAACCTTACCACTGTCGTTAAAAAGTGTACATTCATTGCATTGTACCGGTGCAAACATATGGAGCAGAAACTCGGACGCTAACAAAGAAGCTCGAGAACGAGTTAAGGACTGCGCAAAGAGCGATGGAGCGAAAAATATTGTGCGTGACATTAGGAGACACGAAGAAAATGCCGTGGATCAGAGAGCAAACGACGATAGTGATATTCTAGTGGACATTAAGAGAAAAAAAAATGGAGCTAGGCAGGTCGTGTAATACATAGGGCAGGTAACCGGTAGATCATTGGAGTTACAGAATGGGTGCCAAGGGAAGGGAAGTGCGGTCGAGGACAGCAGAAAATTAGGTGGGGTGATGAAATTAAGAAATTTGCAGGCGCAAGTTGGAATCGGCTAGCAGAAGACAGGGTAATTGGAGATCACTCGGAGAGGCCTTTTTCCTGCAGTGGACTTAAAAATAGGCTTATGATCATGATACTCAAAGAAGCAGGGGTATAGAACCTAACTGCTGTGGTGGCTTATGGCTGTGGCTGTAGCTGAGCATGACACTCAGCTATAGCCATAGGCAGAATACATTTGTCTATGTTTGAGGGTACGTTATAGAACCTAAGCTAGTCAGATGCTTCCTCTTCCTCATTGAAATCTGTCGTTCAGCCTCATAACTGTAATTTATTGAAATAATTTGCAGCATTCTATATGCTACAATAAAATCAATAAATTGACCTTTGTTAAATCAGAAAATTGGATCGTTCACACTCGCCTTCTGGCCCCGCCAAGTGCATGCATTATTTAATAGCATTTGACTCTCGTTAATTCAGGTGTGTTTGGCCGCACACCAGTTAATTCATACGACTCTCGGAGCGTGCTGAGTGTCAAGTGCTGCAAAAGAGCACAAGCATTCAACTGAAACAAAGAAGTGGGATCCACATAATCGCAGTCATCAGGAGAAACTATATGGGAGTGACATGAGACTGCTTTATGCCGTTTCATCACATTTACTGCTGCACATAACATTACGTTGGCTACTAATCTCCAAAACTTTTTCGCCATCATTGAATGCGTGATCGCATTTACTGCCGCACATAACATTACTTTGGCGACTAACTAATCTCCAAAACTTTTTCGCCATCATTGAATGCGTGATCGCATTTACTGCCGCACATAACATTACTTTGGCTACTAACTAATCTCCAAAACTTTTTCGCCATCATTGAATGCGTGATCGCATTTACTGCCGCACATAACATTACTTTGGCTACTAACTAATCTCCAAAACTTTTTTGCCATCATTGAATGCGTGATCGCATTTACTGCCGCACATAACATTACTTTGGCTACTAACTAATCTCCAAAACTTTTTCGCCATCATTGAATGCGTGATTGCATTTACTGCCGCACAACATTACTTTGGCTACTAACTAATGTCCAAAACTTTTTCACCATCATTGAATGCGTGATCGCATTTACTGCCGCACATAACATTACTTTGGCTACTAACTAATCTCCAAAACTTTTTTGCCATCATTGAATACGTGATCGCATTTACTGCCGCACATAACATTACTTTGGCGACTAACTAATCTCCAAAACTTTTTCGCCATCATTGAATGCGTGATCGCATTTACTGCAGCACATAACATTACTTTGGCTACTAACTAATCTCCAAAACTTTTTCGCCATCATTGAATGCGTGATCGCATTTACTGCCGCACATAACATTACTTTGGCTACGAACTAATCTCCAAAACTTTTTCGCCATCATTGAATGCGTGATCGCATTTACTGCAGCATATAACATTACTTTGGCTACTAACTAATCTCCAAAACTTTTTCGCCATCATTGAATGCATGATAGCGATCATGGATTCATCTGCAGTGGTTGTGTCTAGCATTAGTACAGTGGAATCTCGTTGATACTATCTTCGCAGGAACTGGAAAATAAAATGTATCATCCAAAAACAGTAATATCTAAAAATAGTAATATCCAAACAAGCTCCAAAATGTAAGAAAACAGGCTTACTTGGTGACAAACTCGCTAGCTGAGCTCTCTTTGGCGTTGAGTGATACTGCTCCGCATAACAGGTGTGTTATGCGGAGCAGCATAGCTCAACAGCACACGAACCGCAGCCAACACACTTTTATTCAGGAATCTTAAAGTAGGCTCGTCAGTCATGTGAATGCACGAAAATCTCGCTTGAAAAGCCAACGAAAACAAGCGCGAGCGAAAGCTGATGCTAGGAAACGATATTGCGAAACAAGTAGTTCGGCTGACACCAGACGTGAGTACGAAAATAGCAGTCGGGTGGGTCCGCATGACACCAGTTTCCCGCACATACGTCACTGAAGGGGCAGCGAGGTGCTGGGTCAGCTCTCATTGGTCTCCTTCCCTCATGGCTCTTTTGCCGCTGTGGCGTGCCGCAATTTAAATCGGTTGAGGCCCAATCCCTCCCACGGCACAGAAAACGTGCTTTGCGGCAGCGTTTGTGGCGTGTGTTTTGAATGGCATTGGCGTGCAGCGCGCGTTTTTTCACTGGTGTGGTTAGATCTTAATACGTTTGTGCATCGTTGGAATGTAATTTATTCTGATACACTTGAATATAAAGCTACGAGTTTCAGAAATACCAGTTTGCAGTCGTATTATCCAATTTCAGGAGAAAACGCGACCGTATCAACCATATGAAATTCATTGGCTGGAAAAAGAAAAAGAATATGTATTATCCCAAAAAACATATTACGCAGAATCGTATCAATGAGATTAATCGTATCAGAGACAGCGGCAAGCACGCTCGTCGGTCGTCCATGGGTCAAGTGCAAAAACTCAACCATGGGTCAAGCGCATTGGCTATTTATACATGACTCATCAAACATTCCTGCATAATTTCTGATGCCATGTACATTCTAGAATGTACACCATTGTATGTGTCATGCATGCAGTTTGATTACAATATATTTTCTCGTGTGAGAATTGGCGACAACATTTGGTAAAATTTCTATTCATGCAAGCGCGATCTGCTCTGAGCAACAGCGTTGACACTTGTTAGCAGGTAAAATACGATCACCGAAGAAAAGATAAACACTGCATGTGTGTTAGTATCTTGTGCTGCTTCTCTGCAAACAAAGTTGCTATGCCCTCGCTACTGTGAGTGCTTATCAGTCACGATGTGACAATAGCAGTTCCTGCACTGATATTGTTCAAGACATTAAGAAGGGTTATGGATCACTTCAGTAAAGAAAGGCTTGCTGATGTAGTCAGCATTCCTTTACTGTTATCATGACACATTCATTAATTTGACATTCAGTTAACTTAAGACATTTCTTTTTGAATCCTGAAATCTGCATTAACGTGGTTCAGCAGAATTGCTTGCATTCACGTAAAGAATTCGAACACATTTTTCGGTGATACAGTTGCAGGCATTTTTTCGGGCGTTTCAGCTCTGAAACCTTCATCAACATGATCTAATGTGCCATGAAATTTAGGAAAAAGAAATTGTTAATGCCTCTCCTAATCATTTTCTGTTTGTTTCTGTCATGCTTTAGCACTGCTTTGTTTTGTGTGTGTGTCTTAACATGATTTGGCTGTCCAAGGAAGAATTCTCCGTATGTAAGTAAAGTTGTCTGCTGGATCCTCCTCTCTTGTCGCACTTTGACGAACCAAAAAAAAAAATTGAAATTCACGCAGTTGTGCAATGTGCTTCTTGCAGATCACGGAGCAGGTGTCAAAGTTGACTGCAGACGTAGCTCACCTAGAGCAGCGCATCCTCAAAGGGCGTTCACTGCGGCAACAGTGGGAGTCGCTGTGTGCCGACGTACCGAATCTCCAAGGATGGTTGGTACCTGTTACTCATTGCACTGGCACATGTTTTCAAAGTTGGTGAAACTCGTACCATGCACTTCTCATACATAAAAGCACATGGAAATTATGAAGGTTGGGAAATGTTTATAACGTACAATCCATTACTGATTACTGTCTATATATTGAGCAGTCATAACATCTCCTTGGAAATCCTATGCCAAAGTATAGTTTTGTATTGGGTGTCCAAAAAGTGACTGTGCAGTGAAAAAATAAACAATGATATGATGATAATTGTGAATGACACTGCAGTTTCACATGCGATATTATAGTGCAAGACCTGTAGTTCAGCTGATAACGTCTGTGGAGTGCACTCCAAGACACGTGTACGAGAACAATCCTCACACACTTCAGGAGCCTTTACCCAGCGCACTGCACAAATAACTCGAGCAACCCTCCACCAGGTCTTTTAAGTCAAGTTAAAATGATAGATCAATGCTCGAGAAAGTCTTAAGGCGTTAATGTTATCGACAACAGGGCTTTAGTACAGTCAACAACCGATTTTCCGGATGCCCGATTTTTCGGACATGCCTGATAATTAGGACGCCTTCGCGGCACCGCCACGTACCCTATGGAGTCAATGTACAAGAATGTCTGAAATTCCGGACGCAAAAAACCCTTCACCGTCCGATTTTCTCGACTTTTTGCCATGACCGCAGGTCCAAAACGGCATTACTCGTAGCCACCACTCCCGCCATTTTGATTTTCTCGACTACTCGAATTGGTGCCCTTGCACGTAGATCCGCTGGCAGCCGTAGACACCATTGCAGCAACGCTAGGTCTAGCTACTTCAACGTTCGCTACCAAGCTTCCTTCTGTTCGGTGCCGTGTTTCTCATTGAAACAATTCGCCGCTGTGAGCAATGGCGCTGACTCCGCCTTTGTAATCCTCGCCAATGTCTTGGCAGCTCGGAAAGTGCGGCACATTGCATAATGCCGGTTCCCGAAAGTCGGCTTTGCCTCAATACAGCGGTGTTACTCAGTGAAGCATACCAAGAGTGGAAAGGGGCAATTGTCAGGGGACGCGGTATGTATTCCTTAATTATATACACTTGCACCCGCCGTTTTCTATCGCAGTACGAGCGCTGATACGCCTAATAAGTGTACTGGCAGGCCTTCAGAGCCATTCTGGACGTGCCTGTGGCAATTTGAGCCCTTGGGGGCAGTGAAAGGCATGCATTCGTTTTTTTCGGACATTTTCGCGTCCCCTATGGAGTTCGAAAAATCGGTTGTTGACTGTAATCGAGAAATGGAGGTAAATACAGGACACGATTTGAGACTCGACCGGGACATTCAAGTACTAGCCCGATGACGTAGTGACTCCTCATAACTCTGTCGCTAGTACTCATCGACTCAGAACAAAAAGATAATCGCATTGCAGTATAGGATGGAAGAAAGTGCTACTTGTCTACTTCTATTCAGTTCTTAGGAAAAAATAACTTTTTTATGTTACTCTTGACAACAATGCAGGTGGTTGAAAGATTTAATTTTTGCTCTACTCTGCGCCACCCATGCTTTCGCGTTTCGTGAGTTACGCTATTACATTGTGGTTTTGCTGGCTCATGAAACTCGCACAAACTGCAAGTACTAGAAAACGAGGCCCATTGGACAAACGTCGAAGATCAGGCCTATGATTTGGCACAGGCTTTCCCTTCCTCACTCGTAATGTTGGCTCTGTCTTGTCTCGGTTTCCGGCCGCACTCTTGCGTTTTGCACAAGAAGCCGTAGCGCCAGCTGTCAGGCACCATTTTACTCACTGACAACAAGCAAAGGGCGGTGATGGTGTATGCAAAGTCACGACTCTCTGTTCTGTGGCGGGCAATTTGAATTATGCTAGAGGTATGCGGACCCTTCAGACGTGATTTTTCTCTTAAACTAAGTCTTTTCTCTTGGCACGAAACAAGCGCTGTGAAGTTTCAGGAATGATATTTTAACAGCCCACGTTGACTTAACATTAGCCTTTAGTGTTCCTTTAACCCGGTACATAAGCTCGTTTGAATGCAGCATTATTCTTTTCTTCTTTTTACTATCCAATGTAGCTCTGAAACTGCCACGACATATGTCCAGAAGATCCGTGAGAGCTGGCAAGCCCTTGCTAAAGACAAGGCGCAAAGAGGTAAGCTTGGTTCTACATTTTTCTCTCTCTCTCTCTCTTCATAGAAATTATGTGCACGTGGCATGGTTTCTGAGCTCGACCATTGTGTGGTAGTACCTTTACTCAGAGTTTTGTACAAAAATAGTATTACTAGGGGGAACTGTGGCGCTAGTGTGTGGGGCAGCTGCAAGCGTGGCATTTCAACCACCATGGGAATAACGGGGTAGTACGTGGATTTGCCTTCGACTTCGTCCTTTGTCACTCCAGGCAAACTCCGACAATCATCATGAACCAACTAGCCCAGAAACAAGCTTTATTGAAATAAAGGCATCTTGATGTAGCAAGCCTTTTTTCTTTTTTTTTTGAGACATTCGATAATTCAACATTTTGTTAGATCTGGCTTTCTGCTGGTCCTGTGAAATTCGAATTGACGAGGTTTTACTTATATTTTTTTAATTAGGCTCCGAAATTTCTCATTTTTTAAAACAATTTTTTGAAATTCGAAAAGACGCACTGGCATTCATAGTCGCTTCCAATCAAGCTAATCGGCAACCAGACCACTCGTGCTTGCGTCCTACTCCCACTCACTGGCACTCGCCTACATACTCACTCACATCCTCTCTCGGTTGCACCCGTGTTCATGCTCAAGTCCACTTAAAGTCACCGTCACTGACTCGTGCATACTCATGTTAAGTAGCACTCACTCCTGCCCTCCTTCGTCCTGTCAAGTTCATCGACACTCGCTGACATTCACTTGCTCTTCCTTGCTATTGCTGTAGCTCACGCCTGTCGAGTGCGCATGGAGCAAGTATGTGTCAGTGTGTTTATGAGTGAGTAGGCAAACCTATGCTTAGATTTACATACTTAGATTTACAAAAGAACCCCAGGTGGTCAAATTTATCCCCCCCCCCCCCCTCAATTTTCGGCAGCACCTGTCATAGCCTGCGCGTTACTTTCTTTCCGGCAGCACCTGTCATAGCCTGTGCGCTACTTTGGTACTTCGGTACATTAAACTACATAATTTTTGGCAGTGAGCATTGCTGTCATGTAGAGACTTTCGTGTGCTTTTCTTAGCCGTGTTCTGCCATCAACATTGTTTTCTGCAGTTACATGCTGTCCCTGCTTCACCTTCATTATTTTAACTGACGTCTTCTCGTTGCTTTCAGAGTTGTCATTCCATGAGAAGCAGTTCCACATCCTGGAGAAGTAAGTTCGAGTTTATCACTTCAGGAGTCTTAATTTTCTATGCACATATGATGTGAAGGAGATTACCATTTACAGGGAGAATCAATTTATGCTACGGATGATTCACTATTCTTCGTCTATCTTGGGTGAGCAAGTGAAAGTAAGAAATGCTGGTGGCCATGTTATAACGAGCACACATGCATGCAGACAAACACAAGCTGCTCAGGTGCACGCATTCTGTGCTTAGAATGACAGAAATCTGAGCAAGTTTTAGTAAGGGATCATGGCTGGAAAAGGTAGGCATAGTTCAATACAAGGCACAAGAGGCACTTTCAAACCTTCCAACTTTAGAATATGAAAAATACTGTAGTCGAAGTCGAGAAATTCAGATCTTTTTGAAGTGTGTACAGAATTAGTTTGATTACTCAAGGTGGTGTTTGTTAAGTAAAGTTTTGAAGATTTTGTTGTGTAGGGACTCTGGGATCGGGCATTCTGCGCTGTAGTTGCAGCAAGATTGATCTGTGCCACAGACAAACAGAAACGTTTAGGACATTTATTCATGCAATATTCACATAGCGGCAGCCCTAATTTTGGTTGCTGTTACATCTTGGTTCTGTAAATTGGTGTTGTTGCCGCTGGTAGATCTGAAGTAGGCCATGGGTTTGAAAAAATCAGTCAGCAGCTGTATTTGTACTTTCTTGGAATCTGTTTTCCCCCGAACTAGACACGAATGAAAAATCGTATAAATATTGGTGTCAGTATAAGTATTGTGACAAGTGCTAAAAATCCTACAGTTTACAATAAATCATAAAAGATGGCAGGTATGCATTTGTGTTCTTTTCCTGCGTCTTGTGCTCGTGCTTTTTTACAGCTGCCTTTTCATGCCATGACTCAAGTCATGGTCTGCCATTTCCACCACCACTCTCTCTGTCGTCGCAAAGAACTACTTCATAATTTATAGGGTGTTGCCACCTGTCTTTCAGTCTTGCAGGATTTTAATGTGTTCGCATTAGGAGTGTCGTAGTAAAAATAAAAAAATAATAAAAAGTATGTGTGTTAAATGTGGAAAGCTGGTGACGTGCTTAGAGGTGCCAAAGAGATAAGAGAGTACCACTGTCGTTGAAAAGAAAAGTGTACAATCGTTGCATTCTACCAGTGCTAACATATGGGTCAGAAATTTGGAGGTTAACAAAGAACCTCGAGAACAAGTTAAGGACCATACAAAGATTTATGGAACAAAAAATGTTGGACCTAACGTTCAGAGACAGGAAAAGAACAGTGTGGATCAGAGAACAAACGGGCATAGCCGATATTCTAGTTGACATTAAGAGAAAAAAATGGAGCTGGCCAGGCCACGTAATGTTGTAGGATGGATAACCGGTGGACCATTAGAGTTACAGAATGGATACCAAGAGAAGGGAAGCGCAGTCGAGGACGGCAGAAAACTAGGTGGGGTGATGAAGTTAGGAAATTTGCAGGCGCAAGTTGGAATCAGCTAGCGCAAGACAGGGGTAATTGGAGATCGCAGGGAGATGCCTTCGTTCTGCTGTGGGCATAAAAATATAGGCTGATGATGATGATATAAGTTTATATAAGCTCTCTTTTCTCTTTGGTACCTCTAAGCACGTCTCTCTTATTTAAGTACAGTCGCATCCGACACGAAGTTACCTTCATTATATCTAACGTTCTTTACAAGCATGTATTATTTACATGCTGCCAGAAAAATTCTGTTTACTTGGTTGTATATGATAATTTGTATTTAAGAAATTGTTTAAGGAAATATGAATGCATACTAACTCGCCCAGCTTTTGGAACTTCTGATAATTTGTTATATATAAAGGTCCGACTGTATATAACGAACCATTGGATATATCGTTTTCAAACAGTTGCGATGTGCCTATGGCGGTTCTTGTTGCTGGGTGATGATATTGAGGCGAACCCCAGTCCGATGTCAAAGGCGCAAGAAGAGAAGCTTGACTCAGTGTGCAATGCGATCCTGCGTCTAGAGGCAAATAATACAAGCCTTTTGCAATCTGTCAATAAAATTCTAGAAATGCATAACACCCTTAAAAGAGACTTAGATACGCTTACAAAACGCGTCAATGACCTTGAATCTAAACCTGTGCCTATGCCCTGTAAACAGCCTTCTCAAACCTGCAACAACGATGTTAGCAAACTCCAAGAAAAAATTGATCACCTAGAAAACCGTTCACGAAGGTCGAATGCATAGTTCTTTGGCATTGAAGACACCGACCGTTCAGAAACGCAGGAAAGTACCGAGACCATAGTTCGAGAATTTTGTGTAAACAAACTATGTGTTTCAATCCAGTCTATTGCGAGGGCCCATTGCCTGGGCCGCTTCTCAAATGAGAAAAATCGGCCAATAATAGCGAAATTCTACAATGAAAAAGAAATAGAGACACTGCTACGCAATGGTAGCAAGCTCAAGGACACCACATTCAGGATAGCATGGGAATACTCGGTTGCTGTGCGCAATAGGTGTTGTAAACTTTGGCAGTTCTCAAAGTCAATAAAGAAAGAGGGTGATCATTCTTGCCTTGTCTTCAACAAGCTTTTTGTAAATAATGACGCTTACGTCTGGGACTCGGATGCCAACTGCGCAGTTCGTTTGCAAATGTCCGAAAATGGTGCACCACAAGTAGAAAATCGAGCCTCGCGAAGTCGCGATGAATGACCCAATCATCCGCCTGCCTTAGCACAATCAACTAACTTTTCTTTGCCACCACCATATAAGCATAGTCGTGATAATTGCATTGTGTTTCCTTTATACAAATATAAGAAGCATCCTCTCGTAAATTGTCCCACTTTCCTCGCTTATGGACTCGTGTTCTGCATCAGTAATCGCTGTCACGGAAACGTGGCTTACAGACGATGTACCAGACGACATTTTTCTTACACATGCTTCGTATAATATTTTTCGCTGCGATAGAGCAAATCGCGGCGGCGGGGGTGTTTTTTTGGCTATAAAAAGTGAATTGTCCTGTTTACCAATTATGATTACTACGTTTCTTGAATGCGTATGGGTGTTGTTAAAAGGTAGTAGTGCCGACATTCTTATTGGTGTTTTTTATCGCGCCCCAGACATGGGCAGTGGTTTTGCTGAAAAGTTTTTCCGCATTTTGAGTGAAGTGTGTAACCGTTTTTCAAATTGTTCTCTGTTGATATTTGGTGATTTTAATTACCCACACATTAACTGGACAACACTATCTGTCGTGGCAAATGAAAGAATCTAACTCATTTCTTCAGTCATGTTTAGATTTTTCTTTATCTCAACTTATCATGCAACCAACACGCCGCACTGAAACTTGCTCGAGTATTCTCGATCTAATCCTTACTTATGTTCCCGATATTTGTGCCAACATTAGACATTTAGATGGTTTCTCCGATCATGACGTCATTACTGGTAACATAGTGTGTCCACCTATCAGTAGGAAAATCATTACAAAGAAAATTAAATGCTATAATAGAGCTAACTTTGATGGAATAAACGCTGATTTATATCTTTTTGCAGATCAATTTCGTCATAATTACCTGTCCCGTACAGTTAACGATAACTGGACTGCGTTCAGAAATGTGTTTACTGGCCTTATTTGTAAATATATACCGACCATAACGA
This sequence comes from Dermacentor silvarum, assembly GCF_013339745.2. Classification (NCBI taxonomy): domain Eukaryota; kingdom Metazoa; phylum Arthropoda; class Arachnida; order Ixodida; family Ixodidae; genus Dermacentor; species Dermacentor silvarum. The sequence goes on along the minus strand of NC_051163.1, from coordinate 99,782,142 downwards.
TTATGAGTAACAACAGTTCTACCCTGTGGTTCAACCAAAAACTGCGGCGCCTAAACAACAAAAAAAAGCAACTGTATAGGCAAGCCGTCAAATGCAATCACTCATCATTGTGGCTTAACTACAAACAGTGCGACAGGGAATACCAGGCTATGCTTAAAACCACTCGCCGTCACTTTTTCAGCCACGACCTATCATCCATGCTGACTAACAACCCTCGTAAATTTTGGCAAGTAATCATTCCAAACAATCATCCTGATGTAATGCTTACTGATCACACAGGCACCACTATTCCCGAGTCAAGGTGTGCACAGGTATTAAACGACACATTCTCGTCTGTATTCACCCGCGAGGATCATGCCCTGTCATAGGTACACTTCCCGATATCGCGATGCCGCAGATAATTGTTAGCGAGTCCGGTATCATATCATTACTTAATAATCGTAAGGTGTCATCTGCAACAGATCACGTCGGTTTCAACAACAAGTTACTCAAACGTACATCACAAAGCATCTCGGGAATCTTGTGTGCTCTTTTTTCGCAAACTTTGTCCTCGGGCCAAATTCCTAATGACTGGAAAACAGCCAAGGTCATACCTATTTTTAAATCTGGCGACCGCTCATCACCACTTAACTACCGGCCGATTTCGTTAACTAGCACCGTCTGCAAACTACTCGACATGTCATACATTCGCAAATCATAACGTACCTGGAGGAACATTACATAATCTTCAAATATCCAGCACGGCTTCCGCAAGGGATATTCATGCGATGGGCAACTAGCTGGATTTACTAATCACTTTCTTTTATGGATTGATGCTGGAAACCAAGTTGACGCCATCTTCTTAGATTTTTCGAAAGCTTTTGACTGTGTTTCTCACCACAGGCTACCACTGAAACTAAAATATCTTAACATTCACCCAGACGTCATTGCATGGATAAAAGATTTCTTGTCATATTGAACTCAATTCACAAGTATTAATAACTACAACTCCTCCTCTATTCCTGTTACTTCCGGCGTTCCACAAGGGAGCGTGCTTGGCCCTTTGCTTTTTCTAGTTTATATTAATGATTTGCCTAACTGCATGACATCCCGGGTAAGACTGTTCGCCGATGATTGCGTTATTTACCATGAAATTACTACTGACACTGACCTTGAAGCGCTGCAATCTGACCTAGATGCATTGAATACATGGTGTTCCGACTGGCAAATGACCCTAAATTATACTAAAACTAAGTGCATGCCATTTTCACATTCCTCGTCTCGCATTTCAACGTCATACTCCCTTGATAATAATACTGTTGAGTTTACTAACACGTATAAATATCTAGGCGTCAATTTACAATCGGATCTGACATGGCATCATCATATCAACATTACTCTTGCATCTGTTAACCGCACTTTTGGTTTAATCAAACACAGACTAAAGCAAGTGCCTTCACACCTAAAGAACTCGCGTACACCACTTTAATCATACCAAAAATTTAATATGCATGTGCCATCTGGGATCCGAACCAGGACTACATCATACGTAACCTTGAATCCTTGCAAAGCCGTGCTGCTCGTTTTATCTTTTCAGACTATTCCCCGTACTCTAGTGTTACATCTTTAAAAAATCGTACCGAATTAGATCCCCTATCATTACGACGGAAACACGCGCGGCTGTCTCTCTTTCATAAGCTTTATCATCACGAGCATTTACATGATGACTTCTTTCTATCACCCTCCGTCATTTTTCCTCGCCGAGATCACCCTTTCAAAGTCAAACGCCCAATGTGTCACTCAGCTCTTTACGCGCAATCATTTGTACCCAGAACCATACTTGACTGGCATAACCTACCATCAGACATTGCTACTGAAGTTCGCCCCGATAAATTTCAACAAAATCTGCGTACGCATATCCGAATGTGACGTGTTTGCGCAATGTAAAACTGTACTTTTTTTTTTTTTTTCTGGTGCCTTCGCTGTCCATCCGATATTCTTTTGCAGTTATTCTCTTGTTAGTGCCTTTTATGTATTCGGAATTCTAGGTGTATCAATTGTTCAAATCTATTCTAATTTTGTGCTACTTCCGTTTTATCTGAACTTTAATTTTTTTTTACTCAAAGTTGTGTCTGCATATCTTGTCACTTTTGTTGCATTTTTGTCATAAAGTGTTACGACAGTATGATCAGCTATCCCCACCCCCCTATATAATACCCTCTACTGGAGGGCCTTTAGGGGTATTTTGAATAAATGAATAAAGAAAGAACAAAGTGGATGTAAGACATTCCCCACTGATACTAGCAAGTAACGAGTACATGTTAATAATGAATATTATATATGTGGCTATTTTCACGTTGGATGGAAAATTCACTGTATCAGGGTTCAGCTGTACTGAGTAATACAGACAATCGACAAACTGAGTAATGCAAATGTTAAACAGGTGGTTGTGTGCACACCTCACTGAGTTTGGTGAGTACACCACATGGCGATAAAACTTTGTTAGCAAGTTTGACTTCCTTTTGTGACTTTGCATAGAGCAAGCATGTTCTGCGTCATGAGCACAGAAAATAGTTATTTAAAACCCATGATGTCACTGTGTGCTACATAATTCATGCTTGAAAAGGCTGAGCTGCTCTCGAAATGTTAGGTTGCTTTAGCAAAAAAATTTGTAACATGTTTTGATTACTGTTAAAATTCTTCTGTCAGTTTACCTTTGGTTAGCATTAAACATGTTTACGTTTTCCCAACCACACATATGTGTTTTTCAAATGTTTACATTTAAAGGTGTAGTGAGGCTCCACCGCATTGTTTGATGTGTGAAACAAGCCCGACTGTCCCTATATGTTGTCTTTTCCTCTGTGTTTTGTTTTTAGGGACTATAATAATAAACTAAAACCTTGTTTATTGGGATTTCACGGGACCGAAAAAAATGTCAGAATTAACCAAATGTAGAATTATCGAGGGGTGTCAAGAAAACAATAAAAAAATTCTTACTATGCCAACACGCTTTGTTTACTGAATGAATCAGCAAGTCCTGTTTCTTTTATGCACAAAAGCAGTGCGTAAGTTGCAATTCTCATCATCTGATGACTGATTAGTGCTCGCAGTGATGAAGGCATTGCAATTTCCTTTGCAGCGCGGCCGTGGCACACATCGTCGTCTGATAAACGCCTCCCGATTATTTTTTCGCCAGTGAGTTGGTTGCCAACTGATCGTCTGTCCATCACGATGTAGCCGGTGCTCTTTATCCTCGACCACGCAATTATTTTTTTTGCCAGCGAGTTCATCACTAACAGATTGTCCGTCCATCGCAATGTAGCCGGTGCTCTTCATCATTCACCACACAATTGTTTTTTTGTCGGTGAGTTCATCGCCAACAGATTGCCCGTCCATCGCGATGTAGCCGGTGGCCTTCATCCTCGACCACGCAGTTATGTTTTCGCCAGTGAGTTGGTAGCCAACAGATCGTCCGTCCATCACGATGTAGCTGGTAAACTTCATTCTTGACCCACGCAATTATTTATAGACCGCAGCTCTAAGGCGCCCATTCCTGTGGCGAGTGTCAGCATTGTCCGAGCGAACGTGCAAAAGTTGAAAGACCGAACACGGAGTGCCGCGGGAGATGAAAGATGCGATGAGGAAAGCGGAGAGGAAGGTGCAGAGGAACCATAAGATGAAAAGTGGAGGAGGGTATGGCGATAGCGTGAGAAGAAAAGCGTAGTGTGGCGACGATGGCCAGAGTAGTGCACGTCGTCTGGGAGTTCTGTCGACGGTGGCTGCTGTGAATTGCGCCCGTCTACTGGCTCTCGCGATCTCCAAATTAGCAATACAGTCGCGCCAGACTTCGCTCGTTCGCAATCTGCTGCACGAGTCAGATTGTCTGTGCCAGCCAATATATTGCAAAATGAAAGCACGTATAGAGCAGCGCTCAAATTTCGCATTAAGGAGCATCGTAATCTTCGGTTAATTTTTTTTGCCAGTGAGTTGGTTGCCAACAGATCCATTCACTGTGATGTAGCTGGTGCTCTTCATCCTCGACAGCTTCGCATTGAGTCAAAACTACTGTTTGCCGCAACTGCTGCGGACGAAACCATGGCCGCTATCTACACAATCATGGACGGCGACGTTGCGGTTCTGACAACACGAGGCCTATTCCTGTTCGTTTAGGTTGGACATTGTTTTGGCTCTTTAGCGTCACACATTTGCAGAGCCCCATGCTCGCCGAGCTGTAAGAATTGTCTGAACTAACCAATGTGCGGCCAAATACGTCCGAATTAACGAGAGTTGATATGCCTGCCTGAACCAGAGGACGAGTCCGAACGATCCGTTTTTCCGAATTAACGAGGTTTTACTATATGTCCATTTGCACACGCAGGAACAAGATTCGACAGACATGCCAGAAGTTGCTGTCGCTGCTCCAAGAACGTTGCCTGCAGGCTTGTCACAAGATGGCGCAGGCTTTGGAGACGTGGGCCAAGTGAGTGCACATTGTACTCACATTAGGGCGCTTTATGAAAAGGTACTATCACTAAAAGCAAAATAATTGCACTTATGCATTTTTTTATTTTCAGCTCTATGTGCTGTTCAACAAATTATAGCCAATTCGTGTTAAATCAGACTTCTAGGGACTTCAGATGTTGTTAATGAAGCATATGAGCTCTGAATAAGATTTAGCCTGAAACGGAATCATAGGCTATTGTACGAACAAATATGCACCTAAGGTAGGTACTAACATGCCAGGATGAAATTTGAGAGCATCTCTAGCAATGATTTATTTGGTGAATTTCAATTGGCAAGGCACAATTTCAGCAGGCACTAGATGTGTAGCATTGCAACTAAGTGTCTGTGAATTAGTTGTGGAAGTTTCAATCATACTGGCCATCGTGGGAAGGTGAATGCGCCTCCTAGTTTATTTGTTCATGTTCGATATTTCTTCTGTTGCAATAATGCAACATTAGTTCTCATGGCAGAGAGAAGAGAATTCCCTCCCACACAAGGGACAATTTGACATTTTGAACTATCTTACGATCCCAAACCGAATTATCACCAACTGTACTTGTGCTACACCTAGCTCTTATTAGTGCTAGCCAGCATCACTCACAGCTGTGTGGAAGGAAGGCATGTGGGACGTTCCCTTCAAGCATGCACTAGTTAGCTTTATTGTGCTACGTACAAACCAGACATTCAGATTTGAAAACAGGGATAGCAGTTGATGTATGACTTGCATCAATTGAGAGTTGTGTGAATAGGATAGGTGGTGTTCCCAGAAGAAAAAGTGTGCTTGCTGTCTTGAGACATTGCCAGCGGAGATGTTAAAGAATCCTTGTTTTCGAGTTCGAGAATCACAAGCGAGAGACCTGGCAAGTTAGTTGAAAGAGGTCTAGCTTATAAGTGATAGGATTGACCCCCCCCCCCCCTTCCCCACCATATCGCATCTCAGGGAAAAGAATGGGGGCGTACCCGGTAGAGCAATCCACAGAACGAAAATATATTAGTCGCTGGACTACTCGTCCTCGCTTGTGCCACCGTCCTCACTATTGTTGCCATCGTCAGTCACTGCTGCCGTCTCATCAACACGTCGTCATCAAGTTAAATACCGCACTTCGCACCACGAGATCGCGTTCAATGGCCGACCATGCTCAAAGCACCCAACTGCACACAGCCCCCAGGGAGGCTCTTTTCACATGCCCAGTTGGCTGGAAGTTCTGCCAGCCATTTGTTATTGGCTGGAACCAGTGCTGTATCTCAATGACGTACACCGCAATCTTGGCCTCCAGCTCTAGAAAGCATACCAGCTTCAGCCCGTGGAAACCTCTTCGCTTGCTGTCACAGCTGAAAATGTTGCCTCAGTGCAGCCGTTACACTTGCACCACCAACTCCATAATGTCAAACTTGCGGCCCATTTCACACTTGTTTCTTCAGTGTAAAGAATGCCAGTCCTCTTGAAATGCTGCTGTGAACGAGCGCTGCATGCTTATCGGGCACAGAACACTCATAGCAATTGACGAAAACGTGGCTGGCAGTAAATTCAAACGGATTAAGCCAAGAGCCAAAGACAGATGCATCTTTTCTATTAATTATTGATACTCGTTGGAAATGCCACCATCTCGAGTGTTGGTGCCACCACGATTGGAACAATGGCTCTTCCATCAACTATCGACACTTCTGGAAGGACAGTGTACACAGTAAAAGTTAGAAAAAATGGGAACATATTTCCGAACAAGTGCTCAGAATACCGGAATAAAATTGTTATCAAGCCATAGCATCCCTGATATCTTCTTTGTCTTGCCTTTATTGCAGGTGCCATGCTTTGGTTTTGATTGTAAGTTAAGCCCCCCCTCCTTCCCTTCGGATTTTTAAATGAAAAAAAATAGGTCGACTTACAATCATGTAAATGGAATGGAAAAATATCTCCGGAATGTTCATATAGCTGTGTTGTTTTTGAATCTGCGTGTTGCAAACCTTTGTTGTAGCTGAACTGTGGGTGCTTTGCAGGGATGCATTGGAGATATACGGGCAAAGTCGGCGCCTTGACACTGAGCTGGACAGTTGCCTGGACATGCTGGCATCCTATGGTGCCGCCATCAGCAAGGTATCATACTTTAACTCCTCTTTATACTTTGAAACTAACTTAACAGCACAAGAGGACCCTGCAGTACTTCTAGACTGGGGTGAATAAATCTGCCTGTTCCCTACTTACTAGACAATGCTCTTGTGGAGCAACATGTAAGCCAATGCTACAGAAACATCTTGTTAATTCAGACCTGACAGAACCTGGAAAAAATCAGCAGCCCCTCCCTGTCTAGGAAATGGGGGTAAGCGAAGCTTGTCGTGTGTTTCTTCGGTGTTCCTTGGAATGAATTGCACTGACGAGAACCACATTGTGCCTGAACCACAACCGGTCACACGCACTGCAGCTGGCTTCGAAGTTCCAGTTGAGAAACTAGCATTGAAACCTGGTCGTCATGCCGGGGAAGTTCGTACTAGAGTTTTAGGTGTAGACCACTGTTGTCGGGTTCCTGGAGGGCTAGACGGCGCTAATGTTTCGCCTGGGCTTTGGAAGCCCTCACGCTAGAATCGGCACGTCGACGAGCCTTTTCTTGAGCGAGTTTGCGACGCCGTTGCTCAAACGCAGCCTGCTCCTCGGCGGAACGCACCACGCGCGGCCTTCCCATCTGGTCGCCGAAACTGATCTGAGGCGAGGGAAGCCCGAACCCCCTTTCCTTCCCTTTCCCTCCCCGAGACACACTAAATGACTCTCATTGGTCGCGCGCTGTACGTGATCCGATGCGGCGCAGCTTTCCCGCACCTTCTCTTTCTTTCCGTCTTCCTTTCTTTCCTTCCTTCCTTCCTTCTTTCTTGCTTGTCCCTGGCTCATACCTGTGTATCCAATGCGGGTATGCGCCACACGTGAGTTTTTGCGTGACAACGTCACCGAAAACTTGTGAGCCAATACAAGCTTCGCTTGAAAAGATCCAAATTTATGTTGAATTATAAAATGGACCAAGAGAAAACAAACTACATCCGGATCAACATGTGTCTATTTACGTAAGAAATTCAGTGCACTCGCTTCTACTGGGGAATTTCTTTTTCTTTTTTAAGATTAAACGAATGAAAAAAAATTACCTGCGGCATATAGCACAAATCTACTCATTTGGCCGGATTACTTGAAGAAGTGGGCATTACTTACACTGGAAATCAAAATGCATAATTGACTAATTAACAAAATTTCACTAATTAACTTTTAGACTAATGTGGCATGCATGTTGCATTGCACAAATTGCAGCCAGTGATTTCACAAGGCACATCCACGTGGAGTGAATTTTGGAACGAATTTTGAAACTAGCATCAGTTTAGAGCTAATTACTGTCAAACTTGCACTGTTGTTCCACTTCTTTAACAAAAACGTCTTTTTATGCATAGCTCAGAAGCAACTGGAAAACCTACGCATTTTAGTAATGCATATCTCGAAACTGGTATTATTCTCAGAATTCGTTCTAAGTAGATATGGACCTACGAAGTCACCGGCTGCCATTTGTAAACTGCAATACAGTACGTGTTGTAAATAGTAATTAGTTTAGAAGTTAATTTGCAAACTTGGTAATTAGTCAAATATTCATTTTGATTTTTCATGCAAATAATGTCTGCCTGTGAGAGTAATGTAGTTCAGGAAGGAGAATTGTACTACATGCCACAAGGGATTTTTCAAAAGTTCTGTTACCCTAAAATAAAAAGGTGGGTATATTTCACAAAATCAGTGTGGGCTGTGTAGTTTTAGACTTCTCATGACTGATAAGCACATGCAGCAACGAGTGACTTCCTTCGTAGTGCGATAGCATTGCGAAGCATGTGCCCTCATCCAAGCAGATGTGCTTTTCTCTTCTGCACACACATTTTGATTATATTTTTGTCAATCAGTGAGCTGGCTGGAAACTAGTCTTGGATCACAATATAGCTGACAGGCTTCATACCAGCACGCAGGCCGCAGTGTGCGTGTGAAATCCAAGCATTTCCCGCTTGTGCTTGCACCGATTGCTAAAGTCACGGAGAGCATCATGAGTTGACGCAAGCGCGCCACAAAATGGATGGCTGGTACAGATCTTGGAGGCTATGCTTCACGTCATGGCTGCCATACATCACCATCAATCTTGAAGGCTATACATTTTTGCATTAAAGAGCCGGAAATGTGCGACATGAAAGAGCAGAAACAGCGCTCGCGTACAACCGAAACGAAGCGGTGGAGTCCGCAACGCCGTAGTCATCAGCGGAAATCGTACGCGCATAACAACGCATTGGCCACGGGATTTCGTGGTCGCCATCCATGATCGCATCCATAGCCGCCACGGTTTCTTCCGCAGCGGTTACGGCAAAAAGTAGTTTCGTTTTGACTCAATACGCACGTCGGCCGCGTGCCTAAAAAGCTGCATAGTGGCCATCCATGATCGCATAGATAGCGACCGCGATTTCGTCTGCAGTTGTTGCAGTGAACAGTAGTTTCGAGAGCCAATCAGTCACGAGATGACAAGAATTGCAGCTTCCACACTGCTTTTGCACAAAATAGCAAAAGGATTTGCTCATCCATTACACTAATAAAATGGTGCTGACGTAGTAATGATTTGCTTATTGTTTTCTGGATACCCTGATAATTCAGCATTCGGTTAATTCGGACATTTTTTTTTTTTCAGTCCCGTGAAATTCGAATTAACTGGTGGTGCTTCAGTGGAGGAGTTTCTTAGTGCACATAGTGCTGCCTCGTTCTGCGAAGAGATATCTGATGGGGCGATCATTGTCGCAACAGACGGCGGCTTTGTGCGACAGGGGCAACAACAGAAGTGACAGTGACGACGAGATTGACAATGGCCCATCTTTGAAACCGACCCCGATCGAGTCGCTCATTGATATCATGCAAGCTAAATTATTGCCGCCGGTGTTCACGCAGCAGCTGGACGCAATGCACGCCGCGGTTGTGAACAAGAAGCTCCCGCAAAAGCAAGTGCAGATTTCTGACTGTTTCAGTGCAACTAACGCTTGACACGTTGTTTAGAGGTATAAAATTTTATTTTTCACTGCGAACTTTGTACAACACCTCGTTTTAGCACAAGTGGCAGATTGTGTTTTGGAGCTTGAAAGGTATGTTTAGTAGCTTTTTTTTTTCTTTTTTAACGGCAGTCCAGATATAGCAATGATTGGTTATAATGATCGGACTTTTCATATCGTTTTAAGTGGGCTGTACTGTACACTAATAGCATTACCAGTGTTAACAACTTACTACAATGTTCCCAGGCCGCTTATTGGCTATAATTATTAAAGCTGGCTACTGGGTGTCTGTGCTGAAAGGAAAAGGAATGCGAAATCTCGAAAAAACAAAACGGAAGGACACAGGATCTCACACTTGCCTTGTTGCCCATTTGGTGTGTTGCGTGCCTCGCATCCTTCTCTCCTTTCCACCCTCTGAAACATGAATCAACTGTTCTGGCAGGGGAGATGGGACAAAGGCGTGTGAGGGTGCTACTGCGATGAAGCGTGTCATGCGACTTGTGTGGTGCAAAAGGAGGTGTGGTATGGAGACAAGCGCATCCCCCCACAGACACTTAGCGCTCATTTTCTTTTTCATTTCTCTGCGCACACACCCAGTAGCCAGATCTAATTGTTAACTGATAATGCGGCATGGGGGCATTGTAGTAAGCTGTTTATTTTACTGTAGAACACACAGAAAAGTTGCAGTGGGCAGCTGCTCATTGTGATATCCGATGCATTGTTAAAACCGGTATTGCTATAAGTGAATTCGACTGGAGCTGCTTTTCATTCTTAATGGTTCCCACGCTGTTTGTGGCACTGCACACCTTTGCACTGAACCAAAAAAAAAAAAAAAACTGTTGTTGCTGTAACTGTAGTGAACCTGCGGTTGCTATCGTCGTGATGATGGATAGCAACCACTCGCCCCTGAAAGCAGGCGGCCATTGTGATGTTATGCAGCGCACTAAGTGGAGAATATAGGGGTATGGTGGTCATGAAGCATTCGTTGCACCTTTGCATAGATTCTACTGATGACTATGGTGGTGTGGACTCCACTGCTTTGTTCCGGTTGGGGCTAGAACTGCCCTCGCTGTTTTTGCTATTTTTTATCGCACGTTTGCAGCGCCCTGCACTTGGTAGGTCTGGGGCTTGTCCGAGTTTTGAATAAGAACAGTGCGAGAAACGGACAAACGAAGAAAGACTCCCGCATGTTGGCGTTTGTCCCTGTTTCTAACATGCCCAAGTCTCTACCCTTCATAGCTTTATGGTTGGACCGATTTGATTGGTGCATGACTAATGAACTGTGAATTAATGAGTCTTTTATACCATTAAATGATGTACCGTATGCTTGATGGGACCCGAGGGGCAAGTCCGAACTATTTGATTTTTCGAATTAACGAGATCTTACTGTTGCTTTACAGGCATCAAGGACCCTATAAACTTTCGCCAAAGAGTGCACCAGCTTGATTTTTGAATTTCTTGTTTTCTTACCTTTTTTCATGTTCATTGTGGCGCATCATAGAAAATGATTGGCTACTGAATTGGCTAAACTTCAGTAGGCGTAACAGAAAAAAAAGCTTATGGCAGAACTAAAAAGGATAAAATTTATGACTGATGAGGTAGTAGTGCTAGCTGATGGTGGTGAGCAATATCATCCTTCTGGTAAAATGGCTATGGCTAAATTTGAGACTAAACGAGCCATCAGTACTGTTTAGACAGTCGTTCATATTTGGCTCCCTTATCTTATTGACAAAACATTCATTATATCTGTCCTAACCGAGCAAACAAAATGAGTGAACCTCACTTGAGTCGTGGTCTCTCTTGCCACCTGCTTTCTCCATTTCAGGCTGGTGAAGTGTTCCAGTCGACAGCGAGCAGCCTCGTCGCGGATCTCAAGGCCCAGCAACCGCATTCACCAACCACAACACTGCCATCCACTGTCACGATAGCATCCAACACTACCACGTTGTCATCGGGTGACCTGCCATCTACAAATGGGGCCGGTCCTAGGAAACAACGCCTTCCACGGCAAATCACACGCGGGTAACGTTTGGCTGTTGCTTTCCTGTTGCCGGCTTCGAAAGCTTACTATATTCACTTAGTTCAAGCTGATCTGTCTTTGACCTGCAGCAGTAGCTTAGTGATAACGGCGTTGCGCCGCGAGTTCAATCACAGTTATCGCTTTCAAGATAGTGCCCGCAGCAGCGAGCGACTTTACCTTCTTGCTGCCTCTCCCTTCAACGCGAGCTACGCGGCGAGAACACAGAGCATACGAAGCTGTCAGCACACGCCGCATTGAGCCCCCATCGCAGATTGCTTTCAAGGTAAGGCCCTCGTGCCAGACGCAGCTGCCGCCGTAGTGCGGTTGATCACGGTTCATAATGGTTCAACATGGATGGATAGGGCGCTAAGGGGTGATAACAGCTTATAATGATCTGAACATCATCAGCGCACCGGGCGCCACCTGCAGTAGTTTGCTTGCGTCATCAATTCACCTTGCGCTGCCGTCGGTAGCAGTTCGTGTCGACGCAGTGCTGTCGTTTGTACTGGTTGGATCAAGTTTCATAACATTGATATTGACCCCAGGCTGCGTGGAGATAAGCAAGTGGCACAGTGCTTCCGTATACTTAGACAGCCTCATAGGAGTTTCTGCGTGAATATTTTTTTTTCTCGACCAGCACTTCATTGCGTGACCAGATGTGACAGATCGCTAATGACCGAAGCCGTGTAGCCGTTTTGCAAGTGAAATGCTGCAGCTGATGAAATTCACCGTTTGAAGCATGTTCGATTGGTGATCGCAGCTATTGAAAGTGTGAAGCATAAACTGGCTGAGATATTGTCAAGATAAAACTGCCTTAAAATGAACCTGCATGAAGCTTCTCAGAGGAAACAATCACCCCGTTTGCAAATATTAGTGGTATACAATTTGAATCAATAAACGACTCTGAATGTAATTGATACTAATGGGCGGTTCATGCCCATTCATGCTTATCGAAGGTCAGTCGGGCCTCAAAGATATGATTGAATAAAGTACAGAATTTAATTAGAAAAGTCCAATAAAAACAATTGCCTACTTGTAAAAGATATAACCCTTTAAGGACGAGACATATAAATACCCAAAATAAATGTTATTTTCTATCTAAATGTGCAAAAAACATCAAGAATAAGCAGAATCAACAAAAAGAAAAATATTTTATGTAAATTTTTGCACCAGGAGGGGGAAAACCCCAGGCAGGAAACTGGAAGTGAGCTTCATTCCAAGCCACCTAAGGCTTCGTTTTTAATTTGTATAGACGGCTCTCATCATATGTGAGCCATAGGTGCACATTTCATTTGCTCTACATCACACGTGTGACACCACTCCGGCTGGATATTTTGCATCAGCATGTTTCCCCTGACCCTGCTTTCAAAATACAGTGAGTCGTGTGCCAAACTTCTTCCTCGTCCAGTGTTCCTGCTCCAAACCAACAACTGACGCTAGCTGCCTGTCATTCAGTGTCGGCCGAAGACATTTAGCCAGAAACGTCGTACTCAATACTGAAACTTGGCAACAAAAGCCTTGTTTATGGTATGTTGCCAGTAGGCAACACTCGTCAATAAAGGATTATAGTGGAACCTCGTTGATACGAGTCTGCGTAATACGTTTTTCAGGGTGATACTTCCTTTTCTTTCTTTTTTTTCCCCGATAATACGATTTAGTTGGATAATACGTTGGATGATACTATTTTCTGATAGGCTTTATTTTCTGGTTCCAATGAAGATCGTATCCACGAGATTCCAGCGTAACTAGGTTGGTCGCTTACTACAGCTACATTTATAGATCAAGTATTTAGTCGCGTTGAGCGCCCTAGCAGAAAAAGCACAAATCAAAGTATGCAACTAAATTACGCTAACTCCACTAATGCGCTTTACACTGGAACTTGCCGTGGTTATTTTTTCGCCCTCTCAGGCGATCGCTGGAACTTGAGAGTGTGTGGGGCCTGGAGCCGTTCGCAATGCTAACAAGCAACGCAGTGGTAACAAGTGCGTTGTTTCGCATAGGCACAGTGGCTTGCAGAAAGGAAAGAGTACAACCTTCTGGTGTCAAGCTCAGCATTTTTGCTTCCACAAATGGCTCATGCTATATGAAGTTCTCTCCCTGTTTTTCTCTTCCTTTCCGCAGGCTCCAGAACCTGGAAATCAGCACCGCTGAGCTGCTTCAGCTCATGGACGATAACTACGCTGTCACAATGAAGTAAGGATGTATTTCATTCTTCTTTTTAGTTAAATAAATAAAAAGGCATAGTGTCAAAATAAGTCGCAAGAAAATAAAAAGTGCTGTAGTAAGTCTCGATGACTTCATTTACACTACAGTGAAAAAGTATTTGAGCTGTATTACACTTCTAAATATAAAAAAACCTACACTTCGGAGCTTGGTAAGACAGAAGAAATGGTAAAGTGAAAGACAGGTGGCAATGTATTATATACATGTATTATATTATATATTTGCAATGTACGTTTCGTTGCAAGAAATGCGATAACGCTTGAATAATACTTGATAAAACTTGATGCCACCTTGAGTTCTCATTCTAACTCACCAGTGCGCCATAGGCAGTGTCTGATCAGGCCTAGTTCATTTTTTATCAGTGAAGATAGTTTGTATTGTATTCTAAAAGAGCCAGAGACTGCACATGGGAAGTTTCAGGAACTTGTACTAAGCCACAGTGGTCCAAATATGAGAAAAATACTTCGAAATTCATGATGCTACATTGACATATTGGCACTGGAGCTTTGGCATCAATTTCACGAAATGACCATTTAACATTCTTTTCCTGTTTTAATAGTCAACCTCTTACTGCAAAATTAAGAAAAATAGAGTTTTTAAATGATACTTTATCGGTCTAAAATGATTGAGTGTTTCTCTTTAGTGTCCCTTTGAGTTTATAGAGAACAGTGTTCAGGGGACCACGGTCAATTGTTCGTTATGCTTAAAGATGGTTATAGTGAAAGCCCCAAAGTTAACCATTCCGCCCATCAACCCAACAGTTCATGAGTAGTCGCCATTTGAGCTATCCCCAAAAACGTCGCTGTTGGCTCTTGGCCTGTGCTGTTGCAATTTTCCATAAATTCTGCGGCCACGCACCACTGAAGCACTGTATAATAAAAGTGACGTGCACAAACAGACGCTGACGCCGAGAAAAGTGCCGACAACAAGGAAGCTTGATTTCACCTCCAAAGTGCAATTCTTCACATTCCTTGTCGTGGACACTTAAACTGTCTCACTTGTGGTGGAAGCTTTCTGCGCATTGTCATCTGCTAGCCTACTGTTTCGGATGCCAAAGTCCCACCCTGCTTGGATGTTTGACGATGCCTCTGTAGCTAGCACAACTTTTCGTTTGAAAGTGGCACTACAGTGGCATCTCTTGTTTAGTGCCATTACGATAACGCCACGCCGCATGCCAATACTACCAATGCAACACATTTAAAAATGGCGACGTCGCTCGTGTACTCGTGTACAGTTGGCTACTGGTGCGGCTTGTAGCGGCTACGATATTTACTTTTCTAGGTGGCGTTAGCTATGCACCATATTTATCAATTTCAGTTAAAAGCTGACGCATTTTTTGAAAGTCTCGAATCTAAGCCGACCCTAGAGTTTGGTGTATGCCGACCCTAGAGTTTGGTGTATGATTATTTGAAAAGAAATATCGGCCTAGATTCGAATAAATACGGTAGTTCGTAGTACGGAAGCATTGTTAACATGATGCAGAAACTGAATAATGATCATTATTCTGAAATGTTCGGTGTTCTGAAGTTCATAGTACTGAAATATTTTTACATTGAAAATATAAGAAGTCGGAAGGGGATTTCTGAAAAGTTTGTTAATCTGAATAGTTCATTAATGTGGTGTTTGTAGTAACAAGGTTTTATTGTAGCAGTATGAAATATTTGCATTAACTTCAATTGTTGATGGCCTGTGCAAAGCGCTTTACCCATGGTAAATTTCTACAGTCGAGTCCCGCTACAACGAAATTCACGGGGCACGTGAAAAATTTCGTTGTGGCGGAACTTCGTTGACGCGAAATTAGTATGTATATACGTACACCAAACGGCAAAGCTGCGAACAAAACCGAAACCATCGTCCGGGAAATCTTCGTGATGGCGGGGCGGCAAAGGTTGAGACGTACGAAAGGCAGTCGATAAAGTGTCAACTTCACGAGAGAATGCATTTCGCGCCGCTATTACAGCATTTTTCGTACATTGCGGCTGACGCCTAACCCAATGTGCGTGCCCGGCCAATCGCGAAACACTCAATTTGCGGCACATGCACCATCGCAATGAAGTGGTTTGAATTACAGTCAACGACCGATTTTTTGGATGCACAATTTTTCGGACATGCCCGATAATTCGGACGTCTTCGTGGCACCGCCACATAACCCATAGAGTCAATGTATAAGAAGGTCTGAAATTTCGGACGCCAAAAACCTTCGCCGTCCGATTTTTCTGACGTTTTGCCGAAACGGCATTAATCGAAGCTGCCGCCGCTGCACGCAGATCCACTGGCAGCTGTAGCCACCACCATGACAACGCTAGGCATAGCTACTTCCGACGTTCGCTACCAAGCTTCTTGCTGTTCGGTACCGTGTTTTTCATTGAAACAATGCACTGCTGTTGGCAATGGCGCTGACTCCGCCTTTGTAATCCTCGTCAATGGCTTCGAAGCTTGGAAAGCACGTCACATTGCCTAATGCCGTTTCCCAGAAGTCAGCTTCGCCTCAATACATGAGTGTAACGCGGTGAAGCATACCAAGAGTGGAAAGGGGCAATTGTCACGGGTCACGGTACGTTTTTCTTAATTATGCACTCATGCAGCCACCGTCTCCTATCACAGTATGAGCACCAATACGCCTAATAAGTGTACTGGTGGGCCTTTGGGTCTATTTCGGACGTGCCTGTGGCGATTTGAGCCCTTGGGGGCAGTAAAAGGCATGTGTTCGTTTTTTCGGACTGCCCAATTTTTCGGATGCTTTCGCGGCCCCTAGGGAGTCCGAAAAATCGGACGTTGACTGTATCACAATTTCACTGCATATTTATAACAAGTCGGCAAGCTTGGCAAGCTTGCGCTTACCAGAAGTTTTATTTTCAGAAGCCAGTCAGCCTGGATTTCTTACGCTGCACGGCAAGCAAAGGCGTTACGCGAGTCTCACAGTCCATTAAAAGAGCCATCGCAATGGCATTGTCGTGGGTTCTGATAACTTTTCTGATAAGGTGAAAAGGATCCATTATTTTCAAAGCAGTCGCCGGAGTCGGTGTGTCTAGCGGATTGTCATTTCCCCCTGACGACGAGACGTTGGCATCTTGTTGACAACAGCGGCTGCGGCGCGGCCGCTCAGGTGCTATCTTGAAAGCAATCTGCGACGTGCACAAAAGTGAGCACCCGCGCGGGCCTTATCTTCAAAGGCCTTCGATGTGGGCAAAGGGCAACTAGTGCCGGTAGAGTCGTGTGCACTGTGCTTTCGACGTTTAGTTTGTGGTGAAGCGAGAGACAGCACGGAGGTCAATTCGCTCGCTGCTATTGCCGTGCCTTCTCACTCCAGCATGTTGACACTGAGTTTCCGCAGTCATCGAGCGAGATGTGTTCATGTTTACTTGTTCACGTGTGACAACGTGCTTAGTAATTTAGTTAGCGAATGTTTACAAGTTTATACGGGCAATAAATCTACTATCCTTAGTTCGTATAGCTGTCTACTAAGCTGCTCTCGCAATCGATGCCTCACCTTTCGGGCGAAAATGTGAGATTTTTTCCTTCTGCTTTCTGCCTCGGCAATCATATCTGCCTTCTCCTCGAGAGAGAGAAATTTACACTTCGTTTGCATAGCGATTTTGACGACACAGACCACAAGAAACAGCAGCGATTGCGGTCATCCCCTGCAGTCTCGCCCAGGCGCGTGATGACCACGCATGGCTATGGATTGCAGTGGCTTAAACGCTACTTTGAGTTTGATTTCGTTCCCGATAACCTCGTTCAAGCGGACATACGATCGTCACAGCTTTGGATGGGCCTTCTAATTTGACTACTCAGCAGTTCCAATTTTAATTCAGTCCCAGTTTTGTTCTCGAAAAGTTTGTTGAAGCGGAAATACCGAATAAAACGCCTTCATTATGAAGGGACTTTTTTTGTATTACTTTCTATGGGCAGCTGACGGGGAATCGGAAAATCTTCGTTGTGGCGGAAATTTTGTTCTAGCGACATTCGTTGTAGGGGGATTCGCCTGTACTTGCCAGTTAGAGCTTATGCAAATAGTGGTACAGTAAAAGCTTGTTAATTTGAATTTCGCAGGTACGCTTAATGAGTTTGAATTAAACCAAATTCGAACTAACGAAAGTCATTGAAAGGCAGCCAGAATTGAGACCGGGTTGCTAGAAAGCACTTGTAACTTACAATATTTATTGCTGAAAATAATCTGTGATCATTTTTTGCTTCTTTTCTTAAACGATGACCATTAGTTTGTCTTCCAAAACGCGGACGTGACGCATAGCTTCATCTGCACCCTCCTTGAAGTTAAAAAATATGTGCCCGACACAGAGCGCCTCCATTACAGTCGCCAACGGATTTTTTGGACTGGATATTCTGGACTTCATAAATGCACTGTCAGGGCTCCCATATAGCTAATGCAATTTTGCAACCGATTTTTCAGACAAATTTAGGCCCCAATGTTTGATTTTCTGGACTAAATCGCTCGTTCTGAGCCCCGCCCGCCACACTACCCGATCGTGGAGGCCGCCATGTTGGATGTTCCGCTGGCTTGGCTTCCAGTGACCCGCTCTATGGCCTCCAAGATTGGAGCGAGCGTGCTGTCTTCTCGTCTCGGAGGCCATGCCTGCTTTTTCTTAGCTGGCAAAATGCTCCAGGTGTGATATGACGATTTATTAGACGTCTAACGCAATCGAGGCAGTCCACGAACGCTGATGGTGCGCACAGCGACAGACGCAAGAGCACTTCTTCCTCTTCTTCACTGCAATGGCCCCCGGGAGAGAAGATGAGCCATCCTGGTGACCTACGGCGTAGGTAGGCTCAGGGGGTCATAGTATGGCTTAAGTCGGCTGACATGAACCGTGTCACGTCCGCAATGTCTAAGGTCGTGTGATGGTGTCACAGGCTCGACAACGTAGTTGACAGCCGAGGTACGGTCGATGACGCGGTAGGGACCATCATAGCGTGCAAGAAGTTTGGTTGAAAGGCCAGGGCTGTGAGGTGGGATCCACAACCAAACAAGAGAACCAGTCGGAAAATGTAGAGTAGGCACGTTACTGTCATGCCGCAGCTTTTGGCAACCTTGGGCGGCGGTCGTAAGGGTACGGGCGAGCTGCCTACAGTCCTCTGCGTATTTGGCGGCTTCAGACTCTGGCGTGCATTCAGAAGCGTCGGGTCAGTATGGGAGCAGGGTGTCGTGTACATGAGGGCTTGCGGCCATATAACAGAAAGAATCTACTATCCTTAGTTCGTACTATCTACTCAGCATTCTGCTAACATTCTTGACCTCCTTCTCACTACAACACCCCAGCTTGTTTCCTGCTTAAGATATTTACCTGGTTTGAGTGATCATTGCCTCATTTATTTTGAACTACGCACGTCTGTTCCCGCTACCAAAACACCAAAAGTTATCCGAGACTATAAAAATGCTGACTTTGAGTCTATAAACCGCGAACTAATGGATTTTGTCACCCAGTTTATTCCAAGTGTCCACACGCTCAGCGTTGATGAAAATTGGACCTTATTCAAAGAAAAAGTCAATTCTTTAATTGATCAATTCATCCCTCAGAAACGTATTATATCTAACTCTCATGCTCCCTGGTTTAACACACGCCTGCGGCGCCTGCTGAACAAGAAAAAAAGACTATTCCGGCGGGCCAAGGCAACCCAAACGGCCGAACGCTGGCACGCTTACGCCACCGCTAAGACGGATTACAAACAAATTTCGTCTGAAGTAAAAACAAATTACTACCAGCACACGCTCCCGTTCCTTCTTAGAGATAATCCAAGAAAATTTTGGAATGTGGTCAGCGGGAATAAGCCGAATACCGTAGATCTTTGCGATGATCACAACACTCCGATACACCAGAGTGACTGCTGCAAAGTGTTAAATGATTTTTTTGCCTCGTGTTTTTCGTGTACCCTGCCGAATGTTTTCCCTCAGCCTTGTACAACTGATTTTTTACCCATGGATCCAATAACCATTGATTCTGTTGGCGTAACATGTTTAATTGAGAGACAGAAGATTTCATCTTGTTCAGGTATCGACGGCATTACAACGAAGTTCTTGTAAAGTACATCCACCTGCTCATCATTGATTCTTCGTGAAATCTTTGAACAGTCATTGCAGAGTTGTTCCATCCCTCTTGATTGGAAGGTGGGGAAGGTGGTTCCATTGCATAAATCAGGTAGTAACGCTTCAATACTTAACTATCGGCCCATTTCATTAACGAGCGTTCCCTGTAAACTTCTTGAGCACATTATTTATTCTCATCTTATTACCTTCCTTGAATCTAACAAGTTTTTCAATTCATGTCAACATGGCTTCCGAAAATTTTTTTCGTGTGAGACACAGCTCCTTTCTTTCACTAATGATTTATTTCGCGCTATGGATGCTAACGTTATTGTGGATTGCATTTTTTTAGACTTTGCTAAGGCCTTTGACACTGTTTCTCACGATCTATTGCTAATTAAACTCGGTGCTCTTAATATTAACGATCAAGTATTAGGCTGGATTAAATGTTTTCTTTCCAACCGTAGTCAATATGTTTCAGTTAATGATTATGACTCACCTCTTGTTTCCGTAACCTCTGGAGTACCTCAAGGTTCTGTATTAGGTCCTCTCCTGTTTTTAATTTATATTAATGATCTTCCTAACAACGTTATCTCCCATATAAATCTTTTCGCAGATGACTGTGTGCTTTATCGTTCAATTACTAATCCCTCTGATGAAGCATGTTTGCAATCAGACTTGGACACAATTTCTTCATGGTGCAGCGAATGGCTCATGACGCTTAACACCACTAAGTGCAAACATCTGCGTATTTCCAGCCGTCCTCCTGAATACACTCCTCGCTATCTTCTCAATAACTCTCTCCTATCACCTATCTCATCGTACAAATATCTTGGTATTCACTTAACACACAATCTGTCCTGGAAAATGCACGTGAACTATATATGCAACCAGGCTAACCGCACGCTCGGATTCTTACGGCGCCATTTCACAGCTTCTAATAGCATCGTTAAGCTTCATCTGTATAGGACATTAATAAGACCTAAACTAGAATATGCTTGCTCCATTTGGGATCCTAATCAGATAACTTTAATTAACACTTTAGAGTCTGTTCAAAATCGCGCCGCCCGCTTTATTGTTTCAAATTATTCCCGAACAGCCAGCGTGTCTGCAATGAAATCTGCACTTGGTCTTCCCATTCTTTCTCTGCGCCGTAAATATTTTCGGTTATGTCTTTTTCACAGAATTTATTATACGGACCCTATTCACAAAGATAAGTTACTCCTCCCTACATCTTATATATCTTCACGCATTGACCACAACTTCAAGGTAGGAATACCGCAATGCCGAACTAGGCTTTGCATAAATTCATTTATTCCTCGAACTGGAAATGACTGGAACCATCTCCCTGCCTTCATCGCTGCCATCACCGACGTCAACAAATTTAAGGAAACTGCCGCCGATTTTGTATGCCCCTCCTCTCTGTAATGCCTCTGGCCCTGAGAGTACTGAAATAAATAAATAAATAAATAAATAAATAAATAAATGGCGAAAAGCCAGTGGTAGCTTGTGTGGCGGTATTATAGGCATACGTGACGAACGGCAAAACAGTGTCCCAGTTACTGTGGTCCGAGGCAACGTACATAGTCAACATGTCACCGAGTGTGCGGTTGAACCTCTCTGTCAAGCCGTTCGTTTGCGGGTGGTAGGCGGTAGACTTGCGGTGAACGATGCTGCATGCAGCGAGAAGGGCTTGTATTACTTCGGACAGGAACACACGCCCCCGGTCGCTGAGCAGTTCGTGTGGTGCTCCATGTCGAAGAACGAAGTTCCGCAAGATGAAGAAAGCAACTTCGCGCGCAGAGGCCGCCGGGAGTGCGGCAGTCTCGGCGTAGCACGTCAAGTGGTCGACGCCTACAATTATCCATCGGTTACCCGAGGAACTGCAGGGAAGTGGCCCGTATAGGTCTATGCCAACGTGATCAAATGGCCGGGCAGGGGAGCGGCTGTAACTCGCCAGGAGGGCGCTGTTGAATTTTACGCCTTTGGCACGCTGTGCAAGCGCGTACGTACTGGTGCACGAAGTGATACATGCCGTGCCAGTAGAAACGCTGCCTCAGCCGAGTGTACGTACTCAGAACGCCGGCGTGACCATTATGAGGAGCGGCATGGAAATAAGCGCATATGTCAGTACGCATGTGTCGTGGTATCACAAGCAGCCATTTGCGACCATCAGGCAAATAATTTCTGCGGTAAAGGATGTTGTCATGGACAGCAAAGTGAGCGGCTTGGCGACGAAGTGTTCGAGAAGAGGGTGTGACGGATGGATCGTGGAGGAAATTCAGCATAGTTGAAAGCAGGGGATCCTTACGCTGCTCGGCCGGCACATTAGCGACGTTGATCGTCGACATGGATGCGAAGGGCGTTGACACTGAAGCCACATCGGAAGGTAGCAGTGATCGGAAAAGCGCATCGGCGTCAGAGTGCTTTGTGCCCGATCGTAGACAACGCGGATGTTATATTCTTGTAAGCGAAGTGCCCAGCGGCCGAGGCGACCTGACGGATCTTACAAAGAGGACAGCCAGCAAAGGGCGTGGTGTTCGGTAACAATGTCAAAAGGGCGACCATATAGGTATGGACGAAATTTGACGAGAGCCCAAATAATGGCCAAGCACTCTTTCTCTGTGACAGAATAGTTGGCTTCTGCCTTCTTTAAAGTGCAACTCGCATATGCGACGACGTACTCTTCGTAGCCGTCTTTCCGTTGCGCTAGGACTGCACCAAGTCCGATGCCGCTGGCGTCCGTGTGTAGTTCTGTGGGTGCTGTCGGATCGTAGTGTCGAAGAATCGGCGGCGAAGTAAGTAGACGGATGTAGTTTCTTGAAGGCGTCGTCACACGATGTTGACCACGCGGAGATGCCGCTGCTAGCCGTAAGCAAATTGGTCAGTGGTGCGATAATAGTGGCAAAATTGCGCACAAAACGCCGAAAGTAAGAGCAGAGCCCTATAAAGCTGCGGAGTGCCTTAAGAGTAGTGGGCATGGGGAACTCTGCGACCGCGCGAAGCTTGGCTGGGTCAGGAAGTACACCATCGTTCGAAACAACGAATGGCACTTGTTCTGTTTTCTTTCTTTTTTCGGTCGGCACTATTGTCGTAACCACTTACTGCAGGATCCTTTTTTTTTATTACCGTGTGGCGGCACACAGTTCGAATTAATCATGGAGGAGCCGATGCACGTGCGAAACGAGTTGGTTTACCCACAGACAGCTATGCTGCATGGCCTGACTGTGACAGGCAGTTCGAATTATCCAAAAGCTGAATTAATTGAGGTGAAAATTAACGAGCTTTTACTGTATAAAGATTTGAACTGCCTGAAGAGTTGCATTTGTAGCTCCATCTTGTGGCATACATTCAAACTAGTGTGGAGGGCATGTAACTATTAGTGTAATCACCTGCCATTATCTGCTTTGCTGCTGATGTAAAGTGTAGGTCAGCATGTAGTTTCTTTCTTTTATTGTTTTCCTTTGATGAGCACATCCATGGAACGCAAAATTTATTCCTATGCGTTGTTGTTGGACGAAGTGTTACCAAGATGTTGTAATGGTCAGGGGTGGGAACCCTGCACGAATAGATGACTTTCAAAAGTCGAGATATCGCGTTGATTGCATTGCTGCGGCCGCGCAGTCGCTGCGATCAAGAAGTGCAAACTGAGAGAGCGAGTGGCGAGGGAACTCGGTAAAGGAGAGGTCAAAAGAGGAGCAATGTCGCTCCCTTTAACTTATTCAGGGGACTTGCACCTAATCATTATGTGTGGACTCCAGATGTCTAGGTACTTTTAGTGAGTCTAGTGAGTGGCAAAGCAAAATCAGTGAGGTGCAGAATCTTGGTTTGCGCTAATTGGGGGTGTCACATCACCTAGAAATGTCTTTGAATAAACCACTGTGGGTGTTCACTAACCCTAGCTTCTTCACAATCTTCTGTTGGAAAACACCTCCAGTCACTGCACCAGCACCTAATACAAAAATGGTATGAATAATGCCTTTACACTGCTCTTCAACACTTCTTTAATGCTGCAGAATGTAAGGTTTTGTGACTGTTACTTCTCATAATTATAATAATGCTATAAATTAAAACTTGCATGCTCCACACTGCTCCAGTTATAAGACATATGCTCCAGTCGGCTCCAGAATGAAACTTTATTTGCTCCAAAAATTGCTACAAAGTGACATTGAGCATTGCCACCCCTGTAATTGCCACACAGAACTGATGCGTGAAAATAGTAGAGTGAATGATGGGCTTCACAAGAAGCTATGGAATGAAAGAAAGGTAGCCACAGCATTAAGAGATGGGAAGGCAGTGTTGTGGATTAGAGAGTTAGTGGGGGTAGCCAATATTCTAGTTGAGGTTGACAGGAAGTAATGGAGTTTGGCATGTCATGCAATGCGTTGGGCAGGTAACCACTGATGATCTACGCTGCGAGGGTTACAGAACTAAACCTACAGGAAGGCTCCAGGAAAAGGGAAGTGCAGTAGAGAATGGCAGAGAATTAGGTGGTGTGATAAGATTAGTAAATTTGCAGGCAAGGCTGGAGTTGGTGGCCACAAACCAGCAATAATTAGGGGTCACAGGGAGAAGCCTTCCTCCTGCAGTAGACAAATAATGCTGCCAATGTTGGTGAATGCCCTTCAGGTCATTGCTTTTTTGTTGTCAATTCACTGATCATTTGGATGGTCATTTCGCGGTGTCTCTAAATCCACTGCAATGTTTCTGCTTCCCGATTTTCTTGCAGGCTCTTTGAGCTGTCATTCCCGCCTCAAGCAGCAGCTGGCGAGGACTCGTGACCTGGCTAGCCTTTGTTGGCCTGTGGCCTTAAGGAGTATTACATTAGCATTTCGTCACAACTGTTACCTGCCTGCGGCAATGTTCAGAACTGTGCCCTTCAAGGGCATTTTGTTGATGTTGCACTTGAAGTGCAGATATGTATAATGTACAGATTTATGGACCATCCTGCAATGTATGATTATGTGGGCGGCAATCCATAATTTTACCTAAAGGTTACTGTAGATCACTATTGTGCTGTGACCTGTACCCTTTCACTGCCGGGTTTTTTTCTGACTGCTCCTCACCCCCTGCCGGGTATTTTTTTTTCGTGTTGGTTCAGTGGAAATTTCATGCTATACTCGCGGACAACTTTCTGTGGCAATGAAGGGAAAGCTACGGAGGCAAAGCGCTCACAAGTGAGGGTGCTTCTGAAAAGAGGCCCGCGTTTTAATCCACGTTGGTTTATGTTGGCGAAGAGTAAACATAAACAGCTTATTAGCAACAGTTAAATAAGACAGAACACACCACTGAGTGTAAAAGTTTACTCATATTGCTGCTTTTCCCTTCCGCGTCTGGGCAAACGCGAAATCGTCGCACGTGGAAGTTGCGTTGATTCAGCGTCTGTTCCGAGCGACCAAAAGCACTGTCAAACGCTGCCGGACTACTTGGCGTGGCAACACATGTGCAGCATCCACGCGCCCGTAGCTTTCCCTTCATTGCCACAGAAAGTTGTCCGCGAGTATAGTAATGGACCATGATACTCCACAGGATATGTAAAGAGAGAAGTGCAGAGAGCAGCAACGGCGGAGGCCCAGTCCGCCCAACTTCCCGATAACGGCAGAAAACGAAACTTCAGGGAGCGGGCTAAGCTGGCGCCAGGCCGGCGGGAGCAGCGACGCCGGCACGGCAGGCGCGCATGGTGACAGTCGAAGGTGGGGGAGCTACGAGGGAGTTCAGAAGGAGAGCGAATGGGAGCCACCGAACTGACGGCGTAGCCAAGGCGAAATGCGCTTCTCTGCCGCCCTCCTCCCTCACCTTCGACAGTCTCCGCGCGTGCCCGTCCGTGCCGGCGCCGCCTACTCCCTGACAGACAGACAATGAACTTTTATTGAGGTCCTGTGGGACTAAGTTTCGTTTTTTCTGCAGTTATCGGGAAGCGAGTGTTGGCCCGCCTGGGCATTTTCGTGGCCCTCGCTCGCTCGTGCTTGCGCGCCGCATTTCACGACTCGCACCGTTCGTACATCGTGCACGAATACTTCAAAATAAGTCCGTATTTTAATTCGAACAAATTTTCAGGCCCCTTTGAGTTCGAATTATCGAGATTCAACTGTATTTCGCAGAATTCATCAGCAGTTCTTGAATTTCTTCGTCCGTCAAAGCACGGACGCACGTGGCGTGCCGACTCGCCATGGCTACTGTGCTCTGCCGAGACGAAGTGACGCGGGTGTAAGCACATGCACTCCATCTGTTGTCTAAAATTTAATTTACAAGTTCTATGTCTTTAGGTTACCTCTCCATAGATGGCGGGACATGAACGCATTTTTTTTTTTTCACGAGTTGTCTCGGGAGTGGCAGGGAGTGAGTTTAAAAAGCAACACGAGTATACTCGGGAATAGCAGGGTTTCACGAGTTATCTCGGTAGTGGCAGTTAAAGGGTTAATAAGGTGGCTGCTTTATCTTGTATCCAACTTCCTCTTGAAATATGTGTAAAATGCAGCTACATAACTATATTTAGGGCAACCATTGAGGTTAATTGCATGAACTGTGTTGAAAGTGCAGAATTTTCATAACAGATTATAGCACAATTTATATTTTGTCCCTTGAATATTTACAAATTGAATGAATTTTTAAACTAAAAAAATAACTTGCTTAAATTGTCTCTCGGTTACCTAGTGTGAGTTGTTGCTGAGATATGTTTATTTTAACGGCTTCTTCACTCTTCATGGAGGAGATAAATCACATGGAGAAGATAATCTAGGGAGAGTGCTTCTGCATATTCCCAACAAGGTATTGGAGTTAGGCCTAATTAAGCCTAATGTAAAGCCCTGTACTACTGTGGCTGTGTTGGAAAGGATGCTTGTGTTATTTTGTTGTGTATCTATTTGTAGCCCCCTTCATTCATTTGAATTGAAGCATTCCTACATGAAAACAGTGCTTAGTTTAATGATCAGGAGTGATTGATTGTCAAGAAACTTTAAGTGCAATAGAGTGCTCAGTGCCACGAGAGCCTAGTTGTATTCTCAAAGTAGCTGCTGCAATGTCAATTTTCTGCAGAACTTATTTTGCTGAAATCTCCAGAAACAGTTCAATGGGAGTGCATGCAAGTTAAATGAGCTCATTGTTGTGTGTGACAAATATATGTTGACATGTGAGGTGCTGTATTTTGTAATGACTGCTGATTATTCTGGCCTGCCATTGCTTAGTGAATATTTCTTTTTTTAATGTCGTCTGGCATCACGCAAATAACAAAATTATGGCAAGTGAAGAAGGAATTTATGCAGTCTCTTGTTATGGTAATCAAAATAAAGTATGTTGCTTTCTCACTCTCTGTTTTTCCATTGATGTGGCTATCTAATGTCCGAAGAATTGACGATGGTTTCTTCTTTCGTCGGGAAGCATTGTTTCCAGCACTGGGCAACCAAGTCTATAATGATTGCCTGAGCGTCTATAACAAATCAAATACCTTAGGTCATGCGCAGGCATTCGCATGTTTTGTGATCTTAGTAGCCCAGAAGAAGGAAATGGCAATGGAATTGTGACATGTTGATTCATAGAGGTGTGGAAATTTTGTGAATAGTTCTTTTTAACTCATGCCAACAACCGTGCAATCATTGATTCTTGTGCTGTGAAATACCATGCTTAATAGAAATCTTTACTTGGATTGACCTGAATTCCCCCAGTGCAGGGTAGCTAACCGGGCTCAGTCCTGGTTTACCTCCTTGCCTTTCATTTATCCTTTTCTCTCTCTTGAGCTGAAGTATATTAGCTTTGGCCTGAAGAAATCGCAAGGATCATTGTTTGATGTCACTTGAATTGCCATGCTCCTGCAGGCAGAGGTTTGCATTTTTCCTTCAAGGTTGCTCAGAGAGAAGTTAAGCTTGTAGGAACTAAAGTTTATTTGTGTCGCTCCCAAAGGAAGCACAATTGCGCCATTGTTTTTGGTGGGCAGCTCGCACTTCCATTTGTGGAGTATGGTCACGTGGTTAAAGAAGCAATCGTATAGTGCGGAGGCGCTGCCACTAAGGCATCAACAGACAATGTTGGTGATGGCAGTACTACTGCATCACCACATTTTGGCACTTTTGATTACCAATGCCCAGGCGGCTGCTTTCGAAATGAGACTGAAAAATTCAGATGATGACCTTTTTCTTTTTCGTAGTTTTTACTCATTCAAGATTTTGAGATTGACTTGTAACGACAGACTGCTGTGTGCAGTGAAGGATTCTGCATGAGGTGATATCTTGTGACATACAGTGGGATATTTCTATTTGCTGTGAAAGAATCAAATATCTGCCGTAGCTTATGTGCGTTCAGTTTGTAATAAAGTGGTTCACAAGTGTTCCAGATAGAGCAGCAAAATTCATTGCCGGCGTCACAACAAGCTTGTCCCCTCTATGTGTGAGATGCGACTCTCTCTCAACCTCAGTTCACTTTGCTCACAGGATGGCAAACTTTCATGAAACTCTGCTCTCTGAGGAAGCATGCGCAGTAGCTGCAATGGGAACTAAAGAACAACGAATAAGCTGCAATGTAGTGCCAGCGTCTTAGTGATATTGTTCTCCTATTTGAAATCTAGATGAGAAGCGTTCTCTTTGACATGTTGGTACCAATTCAATGCTTCCTAGTTGTCCTCTTTAGAGTTCCCTCAAAAATGCACCCCAGGAGGGTATCTTTATTCAGTGCACATACCTGTGGACACATTGATGGTTATCGAAGCACAAGCTTACGCAAGGGAAAGAAGTGGATAAGAGTTCCAGGGATGAGAGTCCTTCGCCAATTTGATATTCATGCCAATAGACCGATCCCACCGGCCAGTTTCACGACGCCACCGCTGCCGCGGTGCATGCTGGTACTTGTAGTCATCCGGCCGCTCCAGCTGCCCGGATTGCCTGTGCGTCCTGTTTCCGAACGATTTTTGGCAATTTTTATGGTTCGTGTAGAGCCATCGTGCGATGGGTGGATTGACCTGCTGCGTTCCTAGGTGCTACAACAACCACACAAGAGACAAAGGCTTCGGATTCTATGTGTTTTCTAAAGAGCGAAAGCTTCGAGAGACGTGGATCCAATGGATTAATAGGTGGTCCTGGTAATACACAGCGCGAGAAGAAACACGGGGACGAATAGCGGCCGCATTTCGATGGGGGCAAAATGCGAAAACACCCGTGTACTTAGATTTTCCGGAATTTATAGATTATTTGTCGATTATCGATTAGCTATTGATTGGCTATCGATTGGCTATCACAAGGTACTGGCCACGTATTTGGGCTAGGCTAAGCACTACCAAGTCATCCCCAGCATTTCCCGAAATTTCTTGATTATTGATCGATTATCGATTAGCTATTGATTAGCTATCAATTGCCTATCGCATGGTATTGGTCACGTATTTGGGCTAGACTAAGAACTACCAAGTTATCCCCAGCATGTTCCTGGAATTTATTTATTATTGATCGATTATCAATTAGCTTTTGATTGGCTATCGCAAGGTATTGGCCACGTATTTGGGCTAGGCTAAGCACTGCCAAGTCATCCCCAGCATTTCCCAAAATTTATTGATTATTGATCCATTAGCTATTGATTGACTATCGATTGGCAATTGCAAGGTATTGGCCATGTATTTGGGCTAGGCTAAGCACTGCCAAGTCATCCCAGCATTTCCCAAAATTTATTGATTATTGATCGATTATTGATTAGCTATTGATTGGCAATCGATTTGCTATCGCAAGGTATTGGCCACGTATTTGGGCTAGGCTAAGCACTACCAAGTCATCCTCAGAATTTTCAGGAATTTATTGATTATTGATCGATTAGCTATTGATTGGCTATCGATGACTTGATTATTGGGTATCGCGATTATTTTAAAAACGCCGCCTAGCTTACCTAAGAACTTCTAGATATCGCTGTTACCGAAGTCTGCAAGTCGTGCGCGAAACCCATGTATAGGTATACGCGTCATTATGGCACGAAAGTTTCGGCGCCGCATTTCGAACCTGTCTCCAACAGGTATACAAATCCTATTATGTCCGTCGCTAAGCAAACATAATGTTCCAGTCGCCGAGATGCACGTGTGCAAAAATAGTAACGCAAAACGACCGCGTACATCAGCATGTACTACATACAAAGCTCAAACAAATAGTACGATACTCAACGCGTAATCAGCGGGTAACAGCCGAAATGAAAGAGCAGCAGGCACTTTTCAACGTTCGCCTCGCATGCTGCAATGAACAGCCGATGTAATTTCTTAAAATACATGACGAATGTTTCTCGGTGGCGGAGTCGCAGAGATGTCTGGGAAGCTCGTGCGCATACTCAACGAGCGCGGCCTGCGGTTACAGTGGCTAGAATAGTGTTGTGTTTGCCTGTGTTCAGCTGTGTTCAGTTTGCGGGTTGGCAACCTCTCCACGATAGTACTAGTGTAGTCAACCTTGTGCGTGACGGGCGTAGGGTATATAAGGCCCTGACCGGAAATAAAAGCTCTCTTTGTTGTTTCGCCGTTACGACAGTAGTTTCGGGCTTGCCTTCGCCCGGTGTCTTTTTCTTCGCGCCATCTTGCATTGGTGCGAGATACAACATAAAATGGCGACGAGGTAAAACCGCGAGTTCTTCAAGATCGATGCACGCCTGCACTCATCGCCCAGAAGCTTCATCAAGCTCAAGGATGCGAGCTCGAGTTGCGTCGCCCACTCCAGCAGTCTCCGTCGTTCGCGACGCCACTCCGGCAAGTTAGGCTTCGCAGCGCTGCCGTGTCGCCCGCTACTCTTTTCACGCCTGCGCCTCACTCTACGCCGGTAAGCCATGGCTGCCTTATTCAACTGCAACCCGCCGCCTCCTCCGTTTCTTGCTACGCCGGGTCCTGCATCAGTACCGTGGAGACAATGGAAGCTTGCGTTTCTCAACTACTTGGAGGCTATCGGCGGCGAGGACCTCACGCAGCGACGCAGAAAAGCTATCCTACTGAATGCACTAGGCTTGGAGGGGCAGCGAATATATTACAGTTTGGCGCCACTTACTGCGTCGGAGCTCATCAACGTACATATGAAGACTGAGCCCGACTCGGATGTTTTCGACGAGGCAATTTCACTGCTTGACAAGCATTTCGCAACAAGCGTAAACGAGTTGATGGAGCGACACCGTTTTCGACAGCGTCGTCAGCTGCCGGGTGAGCCCTTCGAGGCTTATGCCGCTGCACTGCGTGAGCTAGCCGCAAGCTGTGATTTCGGTGATCAAATGGAGAAAGCCGTACGAGACCAGCTACTGGAGGGGTCGACATCGCAACAAATACGTGAGCGTCTGCTTTTTGAGGGAACAAGCCTTACGCTGAGCCGCGCTGTGGAGCTTGGCAAGCACATCGAACAGACTCGACATGAACTTAAGGAACTGTCAGCTGATTCAGTGGTGCAAAGAATAGTTGACAAGCCTGAACGTAGGAGTGCAAGTGGATTTTCGGCGTGCTACCGTTGCGGGTCAACCGAACATCGAGCGAATGCAAGAGAATGCCGTGCTAAGAAGGTGAAATGCCGAAACTGCAACAAAGTTGGACATTTTGCGTCTGTGTGCCGTTCAAGACGCCCAGGTGAGTCTCAGGGCAACACCGAAAGCAAGAACACGCCTGAAGCGACGAATGCTATCTCTGTTCTCAACCTCAGCACTGAAGGTATGCGAGGGAAAGGAATTTACATCGATGTCAATGTTAACAATACTACTCTGAGCCTCCTCATCGACACGGGGTCGTCTGTCTCTCTGCTTAACGAAGCAAGCTTTCAAGAACATTTCTCTGGCTGTTCACTTACGGATGCTAAAGTGAGGCTGGTCGACTACTCAAAGCAACGGATTGCAGTCAAGGGATGCTTTCTGGCGAACGTAGCCTACAAGCAGGTTCAAACCTCTGTTCTTTTTCACGTTGTCGAACGTGGTACATCGCTTTTGGGACTGGATGCCATACAGAATCTCCAACTTTGCATTGAAGGGGATACGCTGTCATGTCTACAAACAGATTCACAGCCTTCATCGTTGCTGCCAGCCCACCTGCGTGGTGAATTTTCGCACCTGTTCTCTGGTAAACTTGGCCAGGTCAAGGGTTTTGTGCACGAAGTCAAAGTTCGTCCCTCGGTGAAGCCTGTAGCTGCCAAGCTACGACGGTTACCGCTTGCTCTCCGTGAACGTGTGTCTGCCGAATTGCGCCAACTGGAACTGTCGGGCATCATAGAACGAGTTGATGCGGCCGAATGGGTATCGGCGATCGTTGTTGTGCAGAAACCCAATGGGACGATACGCCTCTGCGTTGACCTTCGAGAAGTGAACAAGGCCATCATAGTGGATGGGTTCCCTCTCCCCCACACGGAAGAACTGCTGCACCACCTGGTAGGTGCAACTAGATTTTCAAAACTGGATTTGAAAGCTGCGTACCATCAGCTGGAACTGACACGTGAAAGTCGTGAACTAACAACATTTGTGACTCACGAAGGCCTTTTCAGATTTAGAAGAGTATGCTTTGGCCTTGCATCTGCACCTGCAGCTTTCCAGAAGTTGATGTCATCCATACTGAAAGGGTGCCAAGGGGTACTGTGTTACATAGATGATGTGGTAGTATGGGGAAAGACTGCCAGTGAACACGATGAGAACTTGCGAGAAGTTCTGAAACGGATCTCCAATGCAGGTCTCACACTGAATGAAAAATGTGTTTTTGATGTGGACCAAATATCCTTTTTGGGTCATGTAGTGAGTAGTGAGGGCATCGCACCCATGCACTCAAAAGTTGAAGCAGTCACCCAGGCAGCAGTGCCAAAAGATGCACCAGCGTTACGATCGTTTTTGGGACTCGCAGGATATTACGCCCGTTTCGTGCCACACTATGCGGACGTTGTAGAACCGCTCAGGAAACTATTGCGCAAACAGCAAGCGTTCGTATGGGACGAAGCCGCACAGCACAGCTTTGATGCAGTCAAAGCAGCGTTATCGTCATGCAGCGTGATCCACATGTTCGATCCAGAACTGCCGGTGGTTGTGACTACGGATGCCTCCGACACAGGACTGGGCGCTGTACTGCAGCAGCAAGCAGGGAAAGAGCTGCGAACGGTAGCTTTTGCATCCCGGTCATTGACGTCTGCCGAACGCAAGTATTCTGCGGGGGAAAAAGAGGCCCTCGCGTGTCTCTTCGCGTGTGAACACTGGCACGTCTACTTGTGGGGCCGGCGATTCCTTCTCCGAACTGATCATCAAGCGCTGGTGACATTGCTGTCGTCGGGAGGTGCTGGTAGAAGGCCACTACGAATTGCAAGATGGTCTGCCAGACTTTTGTATTATAACTTTGACATTGTGTACCAAAAAGGAAGTGATAACGTAGTGGCTGATGCCTTGTCCAGGCTAGCTGTGACCTCTGCAGCTGAGCCAGAGTTGGACGAAGAGGTGGTGTCCGTGGTACTGTCTTGTATCACCAAAGGGCAGCTTCAAGCAGCTACAGCCGAGAGTGAAACCTTACAGACTGTGATTAAATACATTGCTTCTGGATGGCCTGCCAAAAAGATTTTAGGCCCAGAAGTAAAGCCCTACCATGAGGTGAAGGAGGAACTCTCAGTGATAGACAACATAGTGTTCAGAGGGGACAGAATTGTTGTGCCTGAAACTTTGACATCCGAGTTGGTGGTGTTCGCGCATGACACGCATCCAGGCATCACACGAACAAAGCAAAGACTTCGAGAGAAATTCTGGTGGCCACGAATGGATACGGAGGTGGAACACGCAGTCAGAAGTTGCCACATTTGCCAAGCAGCTGACAAGTCGGCAAAACCGACTAATGCACCCCTGCAGCCTGTTGCGTTCCCAGAGCTGCCATGGCAGAAGCTCGCCATTGATATTGTAGGCCCCCTCAACTTGCAGCAGGCAAGTCCGAGGTTTGTAATAACTCTAATAGACTACCATTCTAAGTGGCCAGAAGTTTACTTCGCAAATACAGTGACGTCTGAAGTTGTCATCGACTTTTTAACTGATGTTTTCAGCCGCGAAGGCTACCCGGAGGAAATAATTTCTGACAATGGACCCCAGTTTAAATCCCAGGTATTTGAAAATTTCCTGAAGGAGAGGGGAATCAAGCATGGTGTCTCGTCCGTATATTACCCCCAAGCCAACGGCTTGGTGGAAAGATTCAACAGAAGCCTAAAGGACTTCATTCAACTCTCTGTTTTGGAAGGCAGATGTGTCCAGTCGACTGTAGTGGAATATCTGGCCGTGTACAGAGCAACGCCGCATTCTACTACAGGAGTTTCCCCGTCTGTGTTACTTCACCGCCGCCAGCCCAGGACTCGCCTCGACATTGTGGGCTTGCCGTCCAAGGAGTTCTTCCAAGAGCCTGCATTGGCCATGCGCCGGCTGCGTGCCCGTGTTCAGGCAAAGCAGATGTCAATGAAGACTTACACAGACGAGAGGCGAGCGGCGAAGGCTCCGAAGTTCCGGGAAGGAGATTATGTGAGAGTTCGTACCCAAGCAGCGACGGGAAAGGCGGGACTATCCTACTCCAAGCCCCGACGAATAGTCAAGCAGCTAGGTCCAAACTCTTTCCGCTTGGAGGATGGGCGTACATGGAATGCGTCGAAGTTGGTGTCTGTTCCAGAGCAGTGTCAGATCGGGAGGAACCAGCAGTCGCCGAGCGCCCTGCCCACTGAGGAAGACCCCGACCCGTGTGGTGCAGACGACTCGCAACTGCCTCTGCAGGCAACCACGCCTACGAGATCACCGCCTTTATCAAGTTCATGTCAACCCCCTAACTGCCCTTCAGTGGTGACGTCAAGAGGACCCTCGACTAGGGACCGACGGCTTCCGTCACGGTTCCGGGACTTCTATGTGTGACTTCATTTTTTTTGCGAAGGGGATGATGTTGTGTTTGCCTGTGTTCAGCTGTGTTCAGTTTGCGGGTTGGCAACCTCTCCACGATAGTACTAGTGTAGTCAACCTTGTGCGTGACGGGCGTAGGGTATATAAGGCCCTGACCGGAAATAAAAGCTCTCTTTGTTGTTTCGCCGTTACGACAGTAGTTTCGGGCTTGCCTTCGCCCGGTGTCTTTTTCTTCGCGCCATCTTGCATTGGTGCGAGATACAACAAATAGTACTGCGGTGGTGTGGTTGACCAGTTGACTACAACCAAGATGGTGGCAATGCTACGTCAGGAAAACCGGCACATGCGCAGATCGGTCGGTAGGATCGGTCTATCGCTGCACCAAATTGCGTCGAAAGCACACGAATGACGATAATCATGCCAAAAAGAGAAAAAAAAAATTATTCACAGACAATTACTCCCTAATGCGAAATTTGAGCCCAGCTCTATACGGTGTTTTCATTTCGCGATATGTTGAGGCATCACACCGATCACCGCATCGACTGGCAGAGCCGCGACGCGCGACGCTATATTGTTACGGTGCAGCTGGCACTCGTGAGACATGGTGCAATTGGAAGAGCTCAAGTCGGGTATGTCGGCTTGGTGCGAGCTGGTTACCGTCTCTGTCAGCGCTGCTCTTATAAATACAACTTAGTTTTGTTTGTCTCTCTCCGCACGTAACACCATATAGACCGCCGGTCACACAGTTGCCGCTTCCCGGCAACTGCAGCTTATGCAACCGTAAGCTTTACCGGGAAACGCTATGCGACTATGCGAGAAGGCGAGCTTTCTGGTTCTTTTTGTTTTCTTT
This sequence comes from Dermacentor silvarum, assembly GCF_013339745.2. NCBI lineage: Eukaryota > Metazoa > Arthropoda > Arachnida > Ixodida > Ixodidae > Dermacentor > Dermacentor silvarum. The sequence goes on along the minus strand of NC_051163.1, from coordinate 99,746,685 downwards.
CCGCCGCTGCCGCGGATGCTTACACGGCGCGCTCCTCTGGCGCCATCTGGTAGAGGTCGTCTCCCATCTTGCGCGGCACTACGCTTTTCTTATGCTGCGCTCCGCTTTCGCTTTCCTTTCTAGCTGTGCTCGTTCGCTCGGTAACGCCGAGGGAAAACGCCGACGCTCGCCGCATTGCAGGAACGGGCGCTTAAAGAGCTGCGCCCTAAAATGACCAGAACAGCTTTGGCTTCGGCAGGTATCGACGAAAGATCGCCGGTGCATTGCGGGGCGTTGTGTGGTCTCTTTGGATTGCAAACTGCTGCCAGCCGCGACTTTTTTTACAGCGAAACGCTCTCTATGGCTAAGCCGTGCCGTCCGCGCGGAAAAAAACTATCATCGGCAATGGCTCGACCGTCGTCGTCGTCGTCTTCCACAGCTGGCTCGTTGGCGCCCGCGCAATTAACCGCACGAACGCGATCGTGCCACTGCTCACGCGTTCGCCGTCTTCTTTCACAGCAGTGGTAGGTTAGTCCGTTGCCGCTCATTATTCCAGCGTTCCTGAGCACGAGGTCGCGGGATCGAATCCCTGCCGCCGCGGCCGCATTTCGATGGAGGCGAAATGCAAATACGCCCGTGTGCTTGCATTGTAGTGCACGTTAAAGAACCCCAGGTGGTTGAAATTCATCCGGAGCCCTCCTCTACGACGTGCTTCATAATCAGAATGGTTTTGGCACGAAAAAACGCCATAAAGAAGTAGAATTTCACTTATCTCGCCGTAATGGGGAGGCCGTGTTTGCGGGGGTATGAGCCATTCATTGTCTTACATGATGGGGAGATTTAAAAACAAATGTAGGCGACCATAATGTTCTTTTAAGTGTCTTTAATGGCGCTAGCCCCTAGACCTTGGGTTAACGTACGTCCTTCTCCTACCACGGCGAGAGGAACAACTGACGACGTGACGATCATTACCTCCTTTTAGATGGTTTTTTCTCACTGTTTCGGAGGCACCTCAAATTCAGGTTGCCCGAGGCCGACTTCCGGTGTGCTCCTTGAGGAACATTATGTTGCTGGGTGCTAGCGCCATGAAGCAGATGTGACGCGAATGTATGTGCGTACCTATCGTCACGATGACCACCGATCAGGACAATAAAAAATGTCGCAGTTTTGCCCGAAAGGCGAAGCATCAATTGCAATAGCAAATTAGTAGAGAGATATTCGGAGTAGGGATAGTAGTTTTATCGGCTGCATAAACTTGGACACATTCGCTTACTAACTGAATTAACAAGCGTGGTGTCAGCGCGCGCAAGCAAACATGAATAGATCACACTGAATGACCGCAGACAACGACTGTCAAAACGCTGGCAGCAAGCTCAGCCGCCGTAGCGGGCGAAGGTCCGTGCGGTCTTTCGCTTCAACGGAAACTGAGCAGTGAATGCACAGCGCATACAAAGGTCAGAGCCGTGTGGAGATAACAGACGGTGCGGGCGACCGCCACTGCCGCGGGAAAAGTACGAGCACAGTTATCGGCAGAGTAGAAGCTGCGCCCCCCCCTCCCTCCCGCGCTGCCTTCCCGCTTGCTTTCGTGTGGGAGATTGAGTGGCAAGTTCCCATTACGCCCGGTTGCAAGATACGCCTTTGGTGCCGGAGCACAGCGTCGCCCCGCTTTCCTCCCTCCCATACCCCCACGGCCTTTCGCGCGACGGCCGCGTTTGCTTTCTGCCGCGCGTTCGCTCTCCGTGATAGCGCGCGTCCCCCGCGCGCGGCGACGATTCTATCGCCCTTGGACTTTATCGGAACCGCACGGCGACGCTGCCGCCGACGGCAGAAATCTGGTTGAAGTGTCCATATAATTGCTATCGCAATAAAAACTCGAGGACGCTTAAGTTTCGCTTTTAAGAGTGGAACGCGATAGCATTCAAAGATACCTGACTGCTTCTCACGGTTCCCGACGACTGCAACTTATGCAACCGTAGTGGTTACTTGCAGACACTGGCGGCGAACGCTATGCACGTAGGCGAGCTTTCTGGTAGAAACGTGGCCTCTTGCGTGGGCCGATCCCGGAGATAGTGAACAACCGCGCCAAAGAAATTACATCGTTTTCAAGTTTCCCTGTTTGCTTCTCACTTTTAATATTCCAGTCTGAGAAGATTTAACATAAAAGGCATGCATTGTGGGTGTTTTGTTTCATGACATTTGTTTGTGGATTGTCATTCTCAAAATTCCGAGGAATAGCTTTGCCAAGAATGTGGGACAAGGGGTGAACAACATTAGTGATATAATGGGTATGGCAATATGTCACAAAAGAGCGCGTAATTCAAGCGCGCGCCGAGTGTCGCGCAAGCCAGCGAAAGAACACGCCGGCCCCGCGGCGGCAACTTCAACAGAGGGGGAAAGCGCATACGCCTCAAGCGACGACGCTAACAACGGCGCGACGTCTGGTCTAAGAGGCGGCGAGAGAGAGAGAGAGAGAGAAAAAAAAAGGGCACAACACAGCGTATACCGAGAGTGGGAGGCCGTAGCTACAGGGAATCCGAGAACAGCTTCGTGAACTTAGTCTTTCACAAACTTTGCACACTGTCGTCTTATTCGCAAAAGACCAATCTTCAATTCGATACAAGGAAAGGAGAAGAGAGGTACAAGTATTAACCTGTCATAGCTCGGCCTCGACAGACGTTAGTTGTGCATGATTCTGCGTAAATGTAAATGTACTGAAGGGATTCTCCGCATTATATGCGAGCATGCCAAAGGGCCCTAGACGGCTCAGTTTGTTAAACAGCCCTTTACTAGGCTCCACCGGCTGATCGTGGGGCCATTCACCTGATTATCGCTTCACGCTTTCTTTCTGTAACATGTCGAACAAACGATCGTCTAAAGGCACATGACATCGTTCGTACCCAACATTGCCGATGTGAATTTTCACGCTGCTTGAGCACTAAGAAAGGGCTGATGCGCAGGATCCAACAATGCGCCACGCAAATTCATTCTACCTTCGGTTTTTGCCGTGGGAACTCTGCCGCCTAGATGCAAGGTGGATAACCGGTTTGGCAGTCCACGTCTTGGTTTGCGTACTTGATTTGATTGATTCTGGGGTTTTACGTGCCAAAACCAGTTCTGATTATGAGGCACGCCGTAGAGGAGGGCTCCGGATTAATTTTGACCACCTGGGGTTCTTTAGCGTGCACTACAACGCAAGCACACGGGCGTTTTTGCATTTCGCCTCCATCGAAATGCGGCTGCCGCAGCCGGGATTCGATCCCGCGATCTCGTGCTCAGCAGCGCAACGCCTTACCTGACTGAGGCCACCGCGGCAGGTGGTTTGCGTACTTATGCTCCTGGAAAAACCTATTACATTCTAATACATTTATTTAACACCGGAAAGATGTTGGGAGGCTGTAAGGCTGCATACGCCAGTTGCAGCATTGTACTGGGTCAATACTATAATATAGTGTCAGCTACTTGCGAGACGATACACACTAAGAATAGTCAAACAGATACTTGCGTCAAGGTACACTGGATTCAAGGCCATGGCGCGAACCCTCACAACATTGCTGCTGACCAGCAGGAACAGTGCCCTCCTAATCCATCTTCCGTCTATTCCACTTCCACCTCAACCCCTTAACTCACTCCGAGCCCGTAAAAATTTTCTCCGGCCGGACACACGCGCTCTTATCCCACCGTGTGTCTGCTCCCTGTTCCTTCACCTTACTAGGGCGGAGGAAGTTACGCTTAGCTCAACGTGTAACTGGTCGCATTTACCACTGGGTGCTACGTGTCCATACTGCTCCGCCCAGTGATGGAGGCAGATGCGTACCACCTAATATGGACATGTACAGGCTTACAACCAGAACGCTCGCGTCTCCTACTGCAAGCCGGCCTCCGCTACAGTGTCACAACCAGCTATGACCGCTGGATACATGATTACAGATACCGCAACACACTGTCTCAATTCGTACACAACACAGGCGTCACAGCAAAGATATAATACACATACCTGTATACACATCAAGAATCATGTTTAAAGGGCAAGTATTTATTGCAATAATAAAAAAAAGAAGCATAGACATGATGATGCAGTGGCCACATCACGGAAATAAAATGTAGAAAGACAACGTGAGTCAAAATGACATTAAGATTATAGCATGTGATAACATGTAACTAGTAATGAAATATTCTTAAGAGGAAGCTTTAGCGCGGGTTCTCCTATCTAAATACATGTAAAAGTAGAATTCGTTTTTCTCGGCAATCACTGCACCGAATTTGACGAGGTTTTTTGAAATTAAAAGAAAAAAAACTTAAAATGTAGTGACTTTGCTTAGAATTTTTTATTTAGGTCGTCAAATGTTTATTAAAAAATTGGCAAAAATTGCAAATTTTCAGAAAACGAAACTATGAAGTTTGCAACTCAGCAATAAAAAGTAATATAACAGTTTTGTGAATTGCATCTAATAGTAATTCTAAAGCGGACAAAATTGACATGTTACACATGAATCTAAAACAATAGTAATATGGAAATACAGCTTTTGCAGAACCCTCGTACACAACGTAACGAATTCACGTAGGATATAAATTGTCATATTGAATTTGTTCGCTTTGAATGGTCTAATGGCTGCCTTTTATAGAACCACGATATCTGTTCTTGATGCAGATCTATTAATTTGTAAACTTCGTACTTCTATCTTTTTTTTTACGTTTCGAATTTTCGGAAATTTTTAAAATGAAATTGAGGCCCTAATTCAAAATTCCGCTACCAGCAGTCTTCTCTCTTTTTAACTTTCTCTCTCAAATGGAACAAATGACAGTAAAATCGGTCCAAGGGTTATTTCAGAAAAGCATTTCTGCTTTTTGCATGTATTTGAATACGCCGCGTCGGAGTTGGGCCCGAGCTAAAGCTTCCTCTTAAGTGTACTCAAGGAGGTGCTAAAGTCCCTAGATATTTTTTTGCGTTAAGTAGCGACAAGCATTGAAGCACCGCCGACGAATCTCATTGGGTGGCGCTCATTCCGGCAGCCATGTTCTTCCTAACGCTGTTCACCCGCATTCACTTTCAGGCTGCTGCGAGCAGCGTAGATAGCAGCGGCCGTTGACAGTCGCATGCTATCTAGGATGATAATGGCGGCCGATGGAGTGGATGTCGCCACTTAAAAAAGAACAGGAAATCTAGGGACTTTAGGAGGCGCGTGTGCCTATAGGTGCACGCGCTACTCTTCTTCTCCGACATAATGATTCTGTTGAAAACGATGATAATAATAAAATTAATGATCCCAAGAAGCACAGTGCTGTCATTTTTGAAGTCCACGCACAAAACGAATTTTTCCGAGAGTTCACAAATTATCAATGTTCCTGGGTAAGTGAAATGCGGTCAGTCTTGAGTGCCGCATTCCGGGCACAGCTCCAGAGAGCACGAACACACCGGCAGTGATAAAATATGCTTTGAGATAAGATATTAGTAATCAAGAAAGCACGGTAAGTTCCAGCGCACATAAACAAAAAAACCCGAGTTCGTGTTCTGGAAGCAGCTTTTATTATTTCGGCGCATATGTCGCATGTAAAACGGACCTCCATCGTTTGAGACGTAAGAACCAGTTCAGGATATTTGTCGTGATCCGAACAACAGAGGTTCGGCGAAGCTATTTACCGATTGCCTTCGACAGTGCAGATGAAGCAGCGCCACCTGCGGCACCACCTATAATGCCGCCTGCGATTCCCGCAGCTATGAGCACAGCTACGAGAGTGATGGACTGCTCGTCCGTTTCATCGACAAGTGCGCTGAGCGACGTCCTCAGTGCTTTTAACGCTTCGCCACGGTCTCCGTGTTCATCCGTGATAGACTGGGAAATCTTCTCCACGAGATATTTCCTCAGGGCGTCAGTGTTTTTCTCGGGCTTGTTCAGCGTTGCAGCTTGAATTTCTGAGATAAGGAGAGAAAGGAAGGCGTCAGAACAACTGTGCATATAGTATCTGATTGGACTTGATATATTTTTTAGAACAGCAAGCTTGTGTTATTTTAAAAATTCGAATGACTCATTTTTAGAAGGATTGAATGAACGCACGCTACTGCAAAAGTAGGTGGGAGGGAGAGATTGAGCCAGTTTTATATGACCCATGGCCGTCGAATCCCTAAATAGAAACGTATTGGTTAGGGAATTTTTAGTGGATGGCTCCTTTGGTGTGGCTTACACTATTTCACATTATTTTAGGATGTGCCACATTTCTATGCGAGGCGCTTGTGGACCGATGGAGTCATTGTATTTCATTTCATTTCATTTATTTACCCTAAGGGCCCAGAATCGGGCATTACATAGGGGGGGATAACAACAAGAAACTTCAAAACTGGGTTATAAGCATGAGCAACAAAACGCAAATTAAGAACACAAATGATCACAACATTAAGGAGATACAGTGCATCTAGTAGTGGCATGAAGTAATTGTTATTAATGCAATAATACAAGATAGAGCTACAACACTTTTAGAATAACACAGCAAATGTAGGACAGAGTTCAAAGGTAGTTAGGCGTGCAAGCAGGATAATATGGTTGTGTAGAAATGATCAGCTGGTATGCCAGGTTTTCTCATTAAGGTAGGTTAGTAAAGCCGATTGAAAAGAAGATGATTCCTTAATGTTGGCGATGGTTTGCGGAAGGGCGTTCCAGTCATTTATTGATAAAACTAGAGGTGAGTGTAAATGTTTCTTAGACCGAGAAAATGTTGGGTAGACGTTGAGGTCGTGGTCAATACGCGCGGAGATGCGGGCTGCTGGATGAATGAATTTGCGTGAAAAGGCACTGTCACTGTGATAAATACTATGAAAAAAGGATAATCTCGAATACTTTCTCCGTATCACGAGCGGTAAAATGCCAAGTGTTCTTTTTATGGATGACACACTGTGATAACTAGAATACGAGGACGAGATGAATCTAGCGGATTTACTTTGAATGGATTCCAGCATCTCGGTAAGGTAAGCTTGATGGGGATGCCATATGTTGGACGCGTACTCTAATGATGGTTTAATTAGCGAATTAAATGCCTGAAGTTTAGTGCCTGAATTAGCAAGGCGTAGGCGACGTTTTAGAACGCCAAGCTTTCTAAATGCTTTGCTAGTGATTAATTCTACATGATCATTCCATTTTAGATTGTAATTGAACAGGACTCCTAAGTATTTAATCGATGAAATTGATTCTACTGCAGAATTGTTAATTAGGTATTTGTTAGGCAATAAATTGAGACTGCATGGGACCAAATTTAGCGTGTTTAGTATTGTATGTTACGATCTGTGCATAGGGATTGCTTACGGCACAGATGTCCCAGGATCAGGAGGACCAAGATCGGGTAGGCGTCCATGGCGGTAGCGCTGTGAAATGGAGAAGCTGGTCAAGGTAAGCTCTTTGTCACATTAAGCAAGCTTGCTAATTCGCAGTCCTTAAGCCTGCGTAGAGATATTAGGCCACTAGAGCAACCATGTGCACTGATCTGCTGCGTTTCTTGCGTGAGAGTGACCTGGATTCTAGGCAATAGCGTCGTTTGCCATATCCACATCCCGTCTCTGTATTTCTCGTAACCATCACCGCCGCACTTTCTTCTTTCTTCCACGCAGAAAACCAGGTGAAAGACTTAGTTCTTCAGACGGACCTTTATGGGTTGTTTATCACCAAAAATATTTGGTTTTCTTTGTGGTTTCTCAACTACTCAATGTTTTTTTGCATGAACATACAGATACATACAGTTACACACATACATGGAAGCGAGTTTCATGAATATACCAAGACTTGCTAAAACTTCTAGGGGCCGTATTTTCTATGAATACTCTCGGGGGCATCACTTTAGGCGCACGCATATTGGGCTATATAGCATACGCTGCGCTGGGCATGACGCCGCACAAACGTGCACCGACGAACGTAATGGACCGAGAATACGTACCCAATGCGAGGCTTGTGCCGAAGCGCAGTCTAAAGGCACGCGTGCGCGCGGTTTTACGGGCAGTAGTGCCGGTCACTTGTACGCGCTCGCCTCTCTCTAGAGTCTGCGGGCAATTTTTCACGAACACGATGTGAAGTATTACGTGGGATGTAAGCGAAGGTCTGTAGTCAAGCGGTTATCGTCGTGCGAGAGCCACGACACGCTGCTGTGTGAAGAATGCGACAACAAAAAACGAAGACTCCGTTTTTCTTTGTACAAATTGAAGGACAGGGCACACAGGTCGAGTGAAATTAATTGCGGTATTGTCAGGAGCAGCCATACTTGACATGTCCGTATAACACTTACGCGTACATGTCACGAAACCAACGTCGCTATTAGAGAAACTTAGCATCCTTAGCGAGAAATTGCTCGCCAAAACACGTTTTCTTCGTTGCAGGGCCTCAGAACCGTTCGTTTTGTTTGTTTAAATGAAGCTGCGTGAAAATGGCGGTGAACATTTGAAGACCACAAATGCCAAAAATTATTTAGCTTTCATTATCCACCCAGCGTAGCCTGAAAATTCGGGCTTTCCCCGTCCCACTTTCTTCAGTTGTCTTCATTTAATTAACGCACGTATTTTAATTAATTACGGCAAACATTTAAAATTAATAAAAATGCGTTATACAAGACGCTTCTCAATCACTGCATCCAGAATGCTTTGATATCACAAGTGGTATATTGTACAGGATAGGCAAGAACGACTCTCCACGCACCATTGATCCGCGCCGCAACATGACGAACTAAAATACTGCAATATATTAGTAGCAAACAGGGCGAGTTGGCGCTGGTTGATGTTTAAAAAATGCGCATTAAAACGAAGGGCAAGGCGGTGTAGGACTCATGTGTCCTTCGCCTTGTCCTTCGTTTTATTGAGCCTTTTAAAATATCTACCCCAATCTAGTGCTTTATGATTTCGTATAATTCTGTGAAACATGAGAAAAATAAATGATATACTGCAGACAAAAATTTCACATTGGAGAATTATACCTGCGACGTCAAGGGATGTACACGTAAAACTCTGAACGGTTACAAAATCCTACCTTTCGATTTGTCGGACCGTATAGGTTGCGAGGAAGGCTGAAGACAGGCTTCGTATATGCTGGCTCGAGGATTGAAGACAAGCTTCGTATATGCGGCTACGGTATCAGGAGTGAAACAATAGCATTTTTAATTTCCTCATGAGCGCAGCATTATCTGAGCCGTGATAGCAGGCGCGACAGTTTCTATGCCAAATCGGAAACTAACACACTTATCGAAACGCTTATGTTACTTTGGTCATATTGCAGACGGATGTGATACAGAAAATTGCCCCTTTGAACATTGCGTGACGTCATCATTCATATAAGTCTGATATCTATTGTCCTGAATTTTTTTTTATCAGCTCAACCTCATGGCATACTGCGGATTACTTGATCTTAGCGGTGCCTTATATATATAAAAAAACAATGAAGTGTTACTGTGCGTGAAAATAGATACATCATAATATACGAGGGCTGAGAAGTGTCGACTGACGGTAAGTACGAAAGGGAATCCATCATTTGCATTCGAAGTCATAAGCTGCCCTCGCACTGAAGTCAAGAATGGATAAAGGGGCAGATCATCCGTGCATGGTTGCTCAGTGGTCAAGGTGTTGGGCTGCTGAGCACGAGGTCGCGGGATCGAATCCCGGCAACGGCGGCCGCATTTCGATGGGGGCGAAATGCAGAAAACATCCGTGTACTTAGATTTAGGTGCACATTAAAGAAACCCAGGTGGTCCATATGAATCCGGAGTCCCCCTCTACGGCGTGCCTCATAATGGTTTTGGCGGTTTTTAATGGTGGTTTTGGCACGTAAAACCCCTTTGCTATGTCTACTTCTTTCCTAGATTTGAACAAGCTTTCCTTCTCTAAACAAGGTCACAAATGCCCAGATCTAGAAATCTTTCTCTAAGGTTGGCAGCACTGGCGACGCCAATCGTCAGCTGTTATTCCGTTCTTCTTCTCATTACTAAACAGAAATACGTATGTGAAATCTATGGAAGACATGTAGAATTAATTCGAAAAGAATTAATTCGAAATGTATTTCCGTATGATTCTAGCAAAAAATATAAGAATTTATAAACAAATTATTTCCATACCATTTCCGCAAACATTACTCAGGTAATTACCTGAGTAATTTCTCAGTTGGAACTATTCAGCTAGGAGGTAACGCTGGTGCATATCATTCGCGTTGATGACAGTGACTCAGTCAGTAATAATGAGGAATTAATCATAACTATTTTATTTATTTATTAGTTAACCAAAATGAACACAGACTATAACGCCGCAAACACGTGGGACGTATTTCGGATGTACTTGTTCCTTAAATTTTTTCTTAAATATTTTAAAATGGGAAGACACGCCTATTCGGAGCTGGCTGTCCGAAAATTCCAAACAACCTACTCAGGAAAATAATGCGAAATAAAAGAAGGTAAAACACACACACACACACTCAAAAAGAAGTAATACGCTATCGAACACATACCAGGGACTCATACACATTTAATAATCAGTTTTACTTTGGCGTTCACTGTCATCACCGTGCAGACCCGTGTATCGCAATAATTTGCCTCTCCGGAGACTTCGCGCCGGTGCGGCCCTTATGCCAGCCATCACTTGTATCCTATTGGTGGACATTATGTTCATATGGTATACCATATGAACATAATGTCCACTGTCGGAAGTGCTCTGCTGCTTCGTCTGCTGCGTATGCCCGTCATGTGCTTTGAACATGGCTTGGGACAAAGATAGTCCGTGAAAGTGTGCTTAAGGAATGGGAAGCTGAGAAGCGACCAACTTGAAGACTATGAGCGATGGCTCATGGACAATAAATTTTATAAGTCGCTGTTGCAGTACCTGCATAAAACGGACCTACGTGCTTATATTTAATTTCATTCTGAAGTTACTTCACGTGGTAACTCAAGCGAAAGAATGAGCAATTCGCACGCAGCCGCTCAGCGGGAACTATAATCTGATACAGCGACGTGGTTCGGGCTAAGGGACGGATGTCGTGAATTGCTAGTGCCGTCGTCGATGTGGATGACAAGCTTCGAATGCTGCTCTACTTCGACGAAACGTATGAATGCGTTCAACCCGTCTCGTATGGCGGTGAGTTCGACGAGATACACTGGTGGTTAAGGGTCAGCTACGTACTTACCGTGCATGCCTGTCCGTCTATTCTGGGAACACCAGTGTGGTGTGCACCATATCGGTATTGATACTCGCATCGAAATATCCTACAAGAATGTCTTGTGCATGTGTAATCGGTGTGACTCAGGCGGGCGACCAGTCTCGTTGCCCGGTGAGCGATGAGGCGATGGAGACGGCCAAGTGGCTTGTTGTCCAGGAGTTGCACTTGTTGCCACGGATGAACGAGGGTTGTCGTAGTAGTGGGAGTAGGAACTGCGTATCCCGTGCATCGAGCTCAACAGAGCAGTGGGCAACAATTTTGAAAGCTTGAGCGCGCATAAAGAGCCAGCTCAAATATTGGCTTGAGTTGGGCCTCTGCCTGCAAAGTCGGAACCGGAGCCATTCGCGGCAGCCCCGTGATCGCACGGATAGCCTCCCGGTTAATGGATTCAGGACGAGCCCATTATGCCTTCGTAAGACCGTGGAACTGAGCTCGGTACACGAGGCGGGGCTGTAGTAGAGGTTTGACGAGGTGGCGTGCTAAGGAAGGAAGGAAGGAAGTAAAGAAGGAAGGAAAATAAGAGGCGAAAGGCAGAGAGGTTAACCAGGTTAAGTGTCCGGTTGGCTACTCTGCACGGGGGGATGGGGTAAGGGCAGAAAAGATTAGAAAACAAGAGAAGATAAAAAAAAGAACAAAAAAAAAAAACACATCTGTCTGCACAATTCTATAGTTTTTCATGAAGTCCTGTTTCTTTCAAAAAGCGTACTAGCGCTTTTAAAGCAGTTCGTTCCGACGGTGGCTGGGACCAGGGACCAAGAATTCTGGCTTCCGTAAGGGGACGGCTGTCTATCTTGTCGAGCGTGGTTCTGAGGACTTTCCTTTGTGCACTAAAACGACGACAATCACACAGAAGATGTGCTATCGTCTCTTTGCTAAGGTGGTACGCATGCTCCACCCAACTTCCGAGCATACCAAGGGATATGTAAGTATAACTAGTGCGAACTATTTCAAGGCCCAGTATGCGAAGAGTTGCGACCTCATGTGTAGGTTCCCGACTGAACAAGAAGCGAATGGGCTGGTTTGAAAGCAGACGGCGCCCATACTTGTTTGCTACAGCCATATATCGGGTGTTTCAGCGAACACTTTCAAAAATGTTTAAAGGTTGCCTCTGGCAGCTAGCACAATTCTAGTTCATGAGCTGGTCTACTCGAAGAGGCGGACATTACTTGCAGAAAAAATTGAAATGCATAATCTACTAATTAACAAAATCTCACTAATTAAGTTTTTAACTAATGACCTTATGGCCCATAATGCAATTTACAAATTGCCGTGGAGTTCGCAAGGTGGATTCACTTGAAACGAATTCTCAGGATGACTCCAGTATCGAGATATTAGTTCCCGAATTTGCGGAGAAATGCATTGGTGTTCCAGTTATTTTCGTGCCTCAATGCATAAAACGACGTTTTGTTAAGGAGCGGGTTATTTTTGTCTATCTCCGCACAGTAATTTCGTGGAACGTCACCATGTGATGCCTCGCTGAACCCAGGTCGAGGCCTCCCACCGTGCGCCTGACGAAACCTCGGGCATAATTGTGGGCAGCCTCGTTTCCTGGGTGCCAGGAATGTTCCGGGGCCCAGATGGTTTGAACCTGGTGGTAAGGTGGTAGGAATGTCGCAGGAGCCAACGTTCCGATAAAAGAGACTTGTCGAAAACTTGACTCCTGCGAAATCTTTTGTTCGACCTCTGTTGATTACTCGAGAATGCTCTTCATTTACTGCGTGTGCGCGCTCTATCTGCTTATTTCCGCAAGACAGTTTGCTTAACTACGTATTTGGTAATGAAATGCTGGAGAAAAGCCGGCGTCGAAAGTTATAATTTTAATAAAAGCCAAAAAACATTATCTGCAGCAGCTTTTTATTGATCACCCTTGTGTGGCGGTGGTTTAGGATTTGCTCAGACCTTGAATCTGTACATGCGCAAGCTCTAATGCTACCAAGCACCACAGTTCGTTGTCCCGACGGTGGCATGAATGTGTCACGACTAAAAGTCGGTACACTTCTCTAAGGTAGCGGCTCTGCCTAAAGTTGCGTAACATTCAGGCCATAGCTGGGACAATGAATCGAAATCGTTGGGTATTTTGCCACCTGCTGCTCAGAGGCGGTGTCCTGCTGCAGATAACCAAGTCGAGGGTTTGATTCTCAGCCCAGTCGACCGCATTTAGTCGTGGACGCAATGCAAAAAAAAAGAGAGAGAGAAGAAAGAAAAACTATTAATGTGCCTAAATTGAGGTGCATGTTAAAGAAACCCAAGTGGTCAAATTTAATACGAAGGATGAGCATGTGTGCTGCCATTCCACTGGCAGAATAGTTCGCCTATTCTTGAGGTCCTTCGTTCAGTTAGTGTATTCGCTTTAACAAAATCCGGAAGCGAAATAAAAGATCGGTACGTTGTTTAACACCTCCAGCACTCTCCTGGTCCAGATTAGAGTGGCACGGTTTCGAAACGACTAATTTCTACTAAGCGAAATTTTATTTCTTTCATTCTGCTTGCGAAAAGATATTTCTTTTTCAGATTGGTAGACACTTTTGTTGAGTTTATTGCTCGAAGGAAAGAACTTGAACCGGACTCCCGACGACTTCACTGGATTCTTAGAGACCTTTCATTTGATTCCAGTTGGCTTCCTTTACATTTTCCATTCTCCCGAGAAACCGTTCATGATGGGGGTGACGAAATATTTCATGCTTAAAAAAGAACTACGCGCATTGAGGCGGCAGGGAAAGTGGAAAGCGGGGTGTAAGTGACTACACTGACTTGTATTCCTAAGAGAAAATTCTGCTCGTGCCGCCTCTTCGTTTTCGCTCAAATTTTGCAACAAGCAACAAGCCTGGACATTAATTTTAGTGCCTATTGAATAGCAAGTATTCAACGCAAGCATGTGATGGACACTAGAGACAGGAAAGCTCTAGCTGGTCTAGCTTCATCAATGGTGTAAGGACATATCGCAAGACCGAGTAGACAGGACACAGTATGCAAGGGACCCGCGGCGGTATCTTAGTGGCTATGGCATTGTGCTGCTAAGCCAACACTTCCGAGACAGGTTAGGGCACTGACGTAGCCTACGTCATCTCACGTGACGCGCAGGCCTGAAAACCTGTCTAGGAGGTGTTCGCTAAGCTCGAGGTCACGGGTTCCATCCGGCGGCGTCGGCCGCATGTGGGTGGAATGGGGGTGGAATGCGAAAAACTCGAGTACCGGGCATTTAGGTGCATGTTAAGGAACACCAGGTGGTCAAAATTATGATCATATGGTGGTTTCGGCATGTAAAACCCCAGAATTTAATTTGTTTTTGCTGCGCAAGTTTCATTCTTGTATGTATGCGCGAGGAGGCCACAATAGCGCAGCTTACGTTGTGTAATTTAAGGGCTTTGTTGTACCGAGCAGGAAACAAAGCACTTTTTTTTTTCGCCCTTCGCACTGCTGCAAGTTCACGGAATGACACAATAGCAGCTTTAATCTATATGTTTACAGCACATTCTTATCCATAGCGATATTGCAAGCATATTGCTTGCTACATCAGTAGATCTTTTTCTATGGGCCGCTTTATCTTGAAGGGCCATTATTATCTGTGCTCAGTATAGACGGAAGCGATATATAAATACGCCTCTTGAACCCAGGCGTAGCTTAATCGTTTATGTCAGCCCCGTGACATGCTTTCTTGTCAACTTTGCCCCGGCTTCGCGTTGCTACCTCTCATTTCTTGATATCAGCGCTAATTGACAAACGAAAAACGCATTTTTAGCGCGTTAGCACCTGTGACTGTGATACATGTTACGTGTCAAAATAAAGTTAGGCAGTATACATTTCACCAACAGCTAGACAATTATGTGATGAGCCTTCTCTACTTTACCTTAATTGCTCAGTTTATTTATTTTACAAATCCACACCTGCTTTCGACAAACACGCACTAAGTTTATCTAGGCCATGAGTTAATTAAAAAGAGAGATACATTCTTGGCGGGTGAAGGTTTGCGAAATTTTCGGTCATTGTTCGCGCAACTAACTATTCAATAACATTTATCATTTGCCTAGGTAACAATTGTTAGATTTTGTGCAAAAAAAAAATAGCGTAGCTGGCACCGGAGGTGCAATGCTAAAGAGACAGCGGAGCTGATGAGCACCTAGCTAGTCCTGGCTTTTGGTCTAGGCTAAGCACTACCAAGTCATCCCCAGCATTTCCCGGAATTTATTGATTATTGATTATTCTATTGATTGGCTATCGCAAGGCATTGGCCAAGTATTTGGGATAGGCTAAGCACTACCAAGTCATCCCCAGCATTTTCTGAAATTTATGGAATATTGATTGATTATCGATTAGCTATTAATTGGCTATCGATTGGCTACCGCAAGGGATTGGAAACGTATTTGGGCTAGGCTAAGCACTACCAAGTCATCCCCAGCATTTCCCGGAATTTATTGATTATTGATCGATTACCGATTAGTTATTGATTGGCTATCGCAAGGTATTGGCCACGTATTTGGGCTATAGGCTGAGCACTAGAGCACTGCACGGGCCAATTTTTTTCAGCCCGGGCCAGGCCCGGGCCCGTTTTTACGTTGGGCTGCCTGCCCGAGCCCGACCAAAATATTTATGGCGAGACCCGGGCCGGCCCGGGCCCGGAAATAATCTACATTACCCGCCCGGCCCGGCGCGCCACCCCTTTACCTTAGGCCCGAGCCCGGCCCGAGACCGAAAAAGACATGTTTTTCAGCGTCGAGACGCGCGAGAATAACTCGCTGCACCTTACATGCACACCACCAGAAAGTCCGAGCCCGGCCCGGGCCCGGGTCAAAAAGCACATGCCGTGCCCGAGCCCGTGAAAAAACTGCCCTACCCGGCCGCGTATTTACAATTGCTAGTAGGTACAGCGTTTGACCGCTGGCGCCACGCTGCGCCGCTCGCGCGTACCATGTTTGTAGCCGCACGGCCGCCTGGATCGGCGCGCGCGGCGGGGTTGCTACGGCCGTCCCATTCGACGCGCGCCCCATTGAAAACATGTAATTGAGGAAGTTGCCCCGCGCGCCGTGAGGCGGCGCTGTGCTCCCACCCCTCTGCTGACGGCGTCGCGGCCGTGGAGATGCTTGGAGAGATGCGCATTTGACATCGTGCAGGTGGTGAAGATAGGTTGATTGACAGTTGCAAGAAACTGCACGAGAAACAAGGCACGTGGTGATAGATTCTTAGGCCGGCTTTACACAGCGAGGGTGTTTCTTTGTAGCATAATCATGCAGCTAACGCTTAGGCAGGGTGTTCACGCGACTTCGTGTCTCAATTGCCGCCTTGAGACGTATTCTGGCGAGTGAGTTGCCGCTGTGCCGAAGCGCTTCCCCTGACCACGCTCGTCATTCTTTTCTTGCGCTCGCTGTTCCCTTCAAAAAGAAACGTATTTCATCATCGTGGTCACTGTATGGCTACGTTCTCGGGTCGAGCGCTGTGTTCACAGAAGTCTTCATATACAGAAATCATGCTGGTAATAATAATTTTGCAGTACATTTTCTCCAGCCTGATGTACCGGCCCGAATTAACTATTCGGGGCCCTTGCATGCGCGTCGCATTTACATTGTGAAGTTCCCACGATACATCAGTGGTGCTGAAGCGGCTTTTCGTTCAAGCCTCGAACTACTATATGTTACTTGGAAATGTTGCTGCTGAAGGCCCTGTGTAACTAGCATATATGCTTTCATATGCATTTCACATTGTTGTACCACATTGAATTGAAGCAAGTGATTTGTTTTTATAATCTCGCCTGAAATTCTGCGTGTAATTTACTGTATTTTTCAAAAACATGCCGTACTGCTGCGTGTCGTGCTGCAAGTCGAGCACCAAGAAAAAGCTTGGTCTAAGTTTTCACGCATTTCCAGTGGAGGAAACTGGAGCAGTGGAGCTTTAATTTGTCCTCACTTAGAGAGCTGCCATCTTTTTGCTTGCCAGGCAAACGAAAAGCATGCATCAGCGATTTCTTCATGAATTGCAAGCAAATTTATAAAGCCCCTACTCTCAAATATTGGCGGAGTCGTTACGGACACAGCGGCTTACCGCAAAAAAACTAATGAGTAAGCCACTGAGCCGAAAAGTTCTCCGCGTTTGAAGGAGTACTGCGAGTGCACAAGCGCTGTGTGTTTGCTATCGTAAATAAATTGTAGGTATTGTGAATGTGTTATGCTGGTAATTTCGCAATGAATACAACATGACATTCAATTATTTACTGATGGCTCAGAAAGTTGCTGAAAAATGTCTGTCCGTGGCTGTCGACTCAGGTAAGCAGCTTGATACTTCGTGCAGGAAGACGCGCGATGAGTTCGCTTATTTAACACGCTTATTTAACACAATAAACAGCGCATTCGCATGTACAGATGCAAGACTGCCGCGACTTCAGCTCTCCATTTAAAAGCACCGAGTCATATCTCTTGCTTTCCAAGGCGTATTTTGACAGTCAATTGGTCAAGCTGGGGAAAATGCAAGTCATAAACAAAAGTTTGCGGGCTGCGGATTCGCGCAAAAAAAAAAAAAAAAATCGTGGTTGCCTCGTCAGTCAGCTGGCATTCCTTCAAGCAGATAGAGCTCGAATACCTTCTCTCGCGTGCAGGCTTTCCATTGCCATGCTGCGCTCGAGGGCGCGGAAATAATTTTCCCGCTAAACTTTGGCTTACGAGTGTACGCGTTTCGGACAGCATCATCCTGACAGAGGCTGGACTGCAAAGAAGAAAAAAAATAGCGTCAAGTGACATCGGTGCTTTTGTGTGCCTTTTTGGTCGGCACAACTTCTCGCGGTTTCTTATAAAGCGATATTTTCATTATAGCGCGAATTATAGCGCAAATCGTCTCGCGCGCAGCCGTAGCAAGGGAGTTGAGGGGTGGGAGGCGCGCGCCGCGGTGCGGCGAAAGCAGCCGCCACGCCCCTTTCCGCAATTACACCCTCTCCGTCCGAATGGGACGGCCGGAGCAACCCCGCCGCGCGCGCCGATCCAGGCGGCCGTGGTAGCCGCCGCCGTTGGAACGGAGGAGGCGTTGACGGAGAAAACGCTGGGCTGGTGGTGACTAGCCTGCTGTTGGGATCGGTGGTATTATAAACGCATCACTGTTTTGATGATCCAAATATAATCTCACTATCAGGGAGGGAGCAGTCTACCTGACTGGAGCAGTATTTTTTTATTTGGGGTGTTGCTACGCTGCGCTCCGCAACACCCCAACGACCGCCGCTTCGCGTCGGCGCCCGGCACCACGGCTGCCGCCGTGGCGCCGGGGTTCAAGCAACCGCGCTGGCAAACAGTGAGAGAAAAAGCAAGAGAAAAGCGTGATATTAGAAGAAAAAAAAAACCTAGCCAGAGCGGGTTTTGAACCCGCGTACGCAAGATCCCGAAGCGAGCCCCGTAACCACTCAGACATACAGCCACGCTTCCATGGGTTGCATTCGTGCAAATCATATCATTGCGTTCGAGCGCCCTCGGTGAACGGAACCACCTAGAAACGCGGTACGTGCGAGCGGCGCAGCGTGGCGCCAGCGGTCAAACGCTGTACCTACTAGAAAATGTAGTGTTGCTACCCGGCCCGGCCCGTGGGGCGGGCCGGGCCCGGACTTTCGGGTAAGCCCAAGTCCGTGCAGTGCTCTACTAAGCACTACCGTCATCCTCAGCATTTTCTGGAATTAATTGATTATTGATCGATTATCGATTAGCTTTGATTGTATATCAATTGCCTATCGATGACTGACTGAGCTTAAGTAGTCCCAAGCATGCTTATCTAGACTTAACGAGGCTCAGCTTCGCTGGTTCACAGGGGTATGTGGCATTGCGCTTGGACTCTTTCTGCACTGCCGCCAGGATCGGCCCACATTTTTGGATTCAGCAGACACATTACGCCCAGTGTTGCCAGGTTTGGCTATATATAGCCAAATTGGGCTACGGGAAAATTTTGTTCGCGTCGGCTTGGACGAGTTGGCTATGTGGCTATATTTGGGCCACTGAAAATCTGCGACTTGGCTGTGTTTGGGCTATAAGTGCCTGATCCACGCTCCAGAGGTGGCTCTGATCGGGTAGAAGCAAATCTCGAAGGCTGTGTTATAACTGGTTGAGCAAGCCACGGGGCTGTGCGTATGCGCTTGCGCAAAATGACCCCCCCCCCCCCCCCCTCCGCCTTTCCTCCCTCTCTGCGCCGTTGTCTCAGCCGGTGGCTTGGATCTTTGATGCACTTACACTATACACCCTGCTTGACCGTTCGGCACCCGATCCCCGGGCATCGGGATGAACCTGGGAGTAGTGGGTTTTTCACAGTATAGTGTACTAGCATGGCTATGTTCAGGAAGGGAGAGCAGTAACATAGGGTCGGGGCCTTCGGGCGATTGTGGCGCCGACATGAAAGAAGGGAAGCACGGGTGGATTACACGCTCCAGTATGTTCATGGCCATGTCTTCCGGATGAAGTATCGCGCCGGGCACAGCTTTCGACCTACTCCACGTTTCTGGCGCGAAGCTTTACTGCCATTTTCCTTTTCCTGCTGGAAGAATTTTTCTTCGTGCTTAGATTCGAGATTCATTTCGATAGGTTGGACGTAAGATCGGGCCCTCCTCAGAGAGGAGAATCCAAACATGGGGAAGTGGGCCAAGTATGCGAGAACGTATAAAAAAGAATGGGAGCAAGACCCCGAGCCAAAGGTGGGTTCTGGTGCTTTTACTTCTAAATGGTTTGCCCGTAACGTCATGTGTGCAGATACTCATTCTGCTAATATCGAAACATGTTTGCCACGATGACATCAGTGCACCACGTCACATGAACTTCACCCACCGTGTTAGCTTAAGTTGTGAGGTGTCGTGCTGCTGGCTCGAGGACGCGGGTTTGATTCCCGGCCACGGCGGCCGCATTTCGATCAAGGCGCAATGCAGGAACACCCGTGTACTTAGATGCACGTTAAAGAACCTGAGTTGGCCAAATTAATCCGGAGTCCCCCACTGCGTCATGCCTCCCAATGATATCGTGGTTTTGGCACGTAAAACCCCAGCATTAGAGCTTTCGCACGGGGGGCCTCAAACCTATTGGGGCCCCAAAGAAATAGCGTCGAAGCCACTGTGCATGCGCAAGGCAGAAAGTGTGTTTCGGTTTTGCGTCGGGCACGCTATTTTATCGATTTAGCGGGAGCCCCAAAAGCTTTCGTCAACAAACATGGCGGCGCCCATCGAAGCGACGGCTCTAATTTAGCACAAAACTGGGCTCGATTCGTGGTAATGCGTGAAGTTCGTAAGCTAGAATAAGTGATTGCGGTTATCGCTTTCTCTCAACTAACATGTGTAATGAAGATTGATTCATTATACGCCGCTGATTCTGAATTCATTGGCTCGTAGGCTTATCATCGATTGACTTGGCTGGGTGAAGGTGCGTAAAGTTGGTTACTCGAAACTAAGCGCAACAAGTTGCTTGCGCTGCCAATGGAATAGTTCTAAATTGTAATTAAAGGCGAAAACACGAAAGCCTAAATTACTTTTCTTATCATAAAATTGTATATTTTATTTTATTATTTATAACAGTTTTTTTTGACGCCGTAGTGACGCTGCAAACGCAACACGCTATCCGCAAACGCAAAACGCCCATTCCAAAACTCTTCATTCCTGCATACCCCAACGCTAACACCGGCAAAGCTCTTGGGGGCCCCACACTTTAGGGGCCCCTATTCTAAAACTTTATTAGCCATCAACATGGTTTGTTTTTTGACAGTAACCGGTTTTCACAGCATTACCACTGTTATTAATTTGTTGTTTACCATTCCTCTTTGTATGCCGTCGCGGCTTTTACCATTTCGAGCGAGTTAGTTCGGGATCGACGTGCTCGTCTCCGAAAACGACTGCGCGCTTCTTACACTAATGTGCCGGTTTGCGCAGTAATCTTTTAAAGCTCCGCTTACACCGATTCAGACATTGAATGACATCTGTTACCTGCCCCTTTTCTTAACGCATGTTCTTGGCGTGCTAGAGACCTAATATGGCGGCCAGGTTGATGTAAATTGACACTATATAGGTATTGTGTGTCCCAGCTAATCCGGGCGAAGCTAATTGACAAACAAAAACAAGAAAACGAGAAAACAAAATAGGAGGATGAGACAAATAACGCGAGAAATTATAGCGCGAAAGGCTTGTTTTAGCTCATCAAAAAAGAAGCCGTCAGCACGTCGCCGTCGCAGGTCGCTGGACAGCTGAACTTCTACGCCGTAGGCAGAGATAACGTGAGAGATCGATGACGCTGAACATTATTTTGTGCTCACGACAGCTAAAAAGCAGGGCTCGTAGTTAATATTACTGTAAATAACTAAAAATGTCACAGGTTCGCCCTAAGGGCGAAGCAATGAATGCGATAGCAACACAGCAATGTCATACGAAGTAAGGTGAGCGGCTTTGGTAGCAATATGAATTGTAGTAAACATGAGCTGATTAAGTAAGCAGGTGTGCTGCGGCGTAAGTAGACCGACATGAAGAGAGACTCGATGACCACGAGAAGGCGCGTGTGAAACGGTGGTGTTGATGAGAAGCGCTTCCCGTGGGCAGCGCGTGCGAAGGGACACACCTGTAGCTCTGCACTGCCGATCCGGGCAGCATTGCATGTGTAGCGTGCGTTGGAAAATGTGGCCCGACCATTACTAACTGAATGAATAAGCGTGGTGTGAGCGCGAACAGACATGAATAGATCACACTGAATGACTGCAGACAACGACCGTCAAAAGTCTGGCAGCAAGCGGATACGCCGCAGCGGCGAAGGTACGTGCGGTCTATCGCTTCAACGGAAACTGAAGTGGAGATAAGAGACGGTGCGGCGAGCGACGAGCGCGGTTGTTGGCAGAGTAAAAGTGCCCCCCCCCCCCCCCCCCGCTCCCTCCGGCGCTCGCTTCCCGCTTCCTTGCTTGCGCGTGGGAGAGATAAGATACGGTGCGGTCGAGCGACGAGCGCGGTTGTTGGCAGAGTATAAGTGTGTCCCCCCCCCCCCCCCCCTCCCTCCGGCGCTGGCTTCCCGCTTCCTTGCTTGCGCGTGGGAGATTGAGTGCGTTCGCTCTCCGTGGTAGGGCGCGTCCCCGCACGCTTCCGCTCGGGCATACGGCGCGCGGTGAACATTTTATCTATACGGAACCTCACGGCGACGGCGACGACGACGCCGACGGCAGAAATCCGGTTGAAGTGTCCATATAATTGCTATCGCAGTAATATATAAAATAAAAGCACTGATGTCGCCCTCTGCAGCGATTCACGGGAACTTAAGAGCTACCGCGGCCAATCAAGAAGTGTTCTGTGCAAGCATGATGTCGCTGTTGTTGATGTAAAGAGCCGAGCGTCACGGTGGCATGGCCATTTTGTTACGACTGGTTGTGGAAAAAAGGATTGCGGTTGTCGAATGTGAAAATCTATACACCAAAGAAAGTTGCGAATAACAATGGCTACATTTGGCTACGAAATATTTTGCACTCTTTTTCTGTTTGGCTACATTTGGACTACAACTTCTCTAGCTTTTGGCTACGCCACCTCATCGGACCTGGCTACACTGATTACGCCTGGCTTAAATAGCTCCCTGTAAAAAAAAAAAAAAAAAAAAAAACCCTAAGAATTTGTATAGCGTCTCCTCACACACCAGCTGCACTTGTTGTGACCACAAATATAGTACATACCACATACCCACAAGGGGGATCGATCGCGCTGCATCATCACTTCATACAGCAAGAAAGAAACGAAAAAAAAGAACGCAAGCAGTAGTAGGTCGTAATTAGATTAAATAGCGATTTCATACCAAATAAAAAAAAATGAAAAGCAACCCATTGATAGGCACGCAGGCGCTACCTTGCGGGCGTGTGATTGAACTTGTGGATAACAGTGTAGGCACCCAACTGCATCGCGCGACATGCGACTGGATGTAGATAAACTTATAACTCTGAGGACATTCTGCGAAAGTTGCAGAATACTCCACTGCACGGATCACGCCCATTGGGAAGCACCCGAGACCATGCGTCTCACGAATCCCCTCCTGATTATTGTACACGCGAGGCAAGACCACTACGTTCATTCTTACCTTAGCAACAACGCACGCCTCTTGCTTCTGCCGTTCCCACGGTCCATCTTACCATCTACATTGATGATGTATCACTGTTTTGTGAACTTGTTGCCGTGTTGTGAAGACATTGAGTCTAATCCTGGTGCTTCCAGTGAAGACATTCTTAAAACTATGCGCGATGAGATACAAGACCTCAAGCAAACTACGAATAGCAAGCTGAAAGAGTTTGCTAGCAAATTGAACGCCATTCTCACTAAATTGAATAACCTAGCTCCAACGGTCACCAAATATACAAGCAAAGTTGATGCCTTGCAGGAGACAGCTGACAGCTCGCTTTTGAAGACTGAAGACCTCGAGAACCAAAGCAGACGCAGTAACCTCATCGTTTATGGCGTCAAGGAAGCAGAAGGGGAGCAAAATGCTTCTCATGAGCGGATAGTATCGAAAAGATATCCTTTGGGATCTGCTGAAGCTGCGCAACGTAGCTATTGAACGAATCCACAGAATCGGAAGGCAACCGAGAATAACTCTCGTCCAGCCATTTTCAAGCTTTTGAATGGAGAGACAAATTTAGGATTTTGAAAAAGCTGCGGTAAATGGTCAGATTCGGGATTCAGTATTTCGGAGGATTTTTGGCCTAGGGTGCAGTCTATTCATAAAAAAGCATTCGGCAAGTACTAAGTAAACAGGTACAATGGGGATAATGTCATCCTTGCTTTCGACAAGGTTAGACTCAATCTACTACGAAATTATCAGGCTCTTAGGATGACTGCACCCAACAGTGCAATCAAAATAACCACCGATCACAGCCAATAGCTTATCACGACTGATGAACGATGCTGCAAACAGATGCGATGATCTGGAAGGTTTACTCATTGCTTATGATCCTGGTGTCACCGTGGTAAGAGTCTGACTTTACGATAGCATAGATGATGCAGGTGTTGTACCTGCAACGCATGAAATTGACCGTCAGGATCGCTGTTCGAGAGAGGGAAGAGTGGACTTCAGTGAAGATGGTGCCACACAATAAGGAGGTTGAAATGGTGTGG
>NC_051163.1:99696613-99722378 GCF_013339745.2 Dermacentor silvarum | reverse complement strand
TTGGGTAGACGTTGAGGTCGTGGTCAATACGCGCGGAGATGCGGGCTGCTGGATGAATGAATTTGCGTGAAAAGGCACTGTCACTGTGATAAATACTATGAAAAAAGGATAATCTCGAATACTTTCTCCGTATCACGAGCGGTAAAATGCCAAGTGTTCTTTTTATGGATGACACACTGTGATAACTAGAATACGAGGACGAGATGAATCTAGCGGATTTACTTTGAATGGATTCCAGCATCTCGGTAAGGTAAGCTTGATGGGGATGCCATATGTTGGACGCGTACTCTAATGATGGTTTAATTAGCGAATTAAATGCCTGAAGTTTAGTGCCTGAATTAGCAAGGCGTAGGCGACGTTTTAGAACGCCAAGCTTTCTAAATGCTTTGCTAGTGATTAATTCTACATGATCATTCCATTTTAGATTGTAATTGAACAGGACTCCTAAGTATTTAATCGATAAAATTGATTCTACTGCAGAATTGTTAATTAGGTATTCGTTAGGCAATAAATTGAGACTGCATGGGACCAAATTTAACGTGTTTAGTATTGTATGTTACGATCTGTGCAATGGGATTGCTTACGGCACAGATGTCCCAGGATCAGGAGGACCAAGATCGGGTAGGCGTCCATGGCGGTAGCGCTGTGAAATGGAGAAGCTGGTCAAGGTAAGCTGTTTGTCACATTAAGCAAGCTTGCTAATTCGCAGTCCTTAAGCCTGCGTAGAGATATTAGGCCACTAGAGCAACCATGTGCACTGATCTGCTGCGTTTCTTGCGTGAGAGTGACCTTGATTCTAGGCAATAGCGTCGTCTGCCATATCCAGATCCCGTCTCAGTATTTCTCGTAACCATCACCGCCGCACTTTCTTCTTTCTTCCACGCAGAAAACCAGGTGAAAGACTTAGTTCTTCAGACGGACCTTTATGGGTTGTTTATCACCCAAAATATTTGGTTTTCTTTGTGGTTTCTCAACTACTCAATGTTTTTTTGGATGAACATACAGATACATACAGTTACACACATACATGGAAGCGAGTTTCACGAATATACCAAGACTATAGCTAAAACTTCTAGGGGCCGTATTTTCTATGAATACTCTCGGGGGCATCACTTTAGGCGCACGCATATTGGGCTATATAGCATACGCTGCGCTGGGCATGACGCCGCACAAACGTGCACCGACGAACGTAATGGACCGAGAATACGTACCCAATGCGAGGCTTGTGCCGAAGCGCAGTCTAAAGGCACGCGTGCGCGCGGTTTTACGGGCAGTAGTGCCGGTCACTTGTACGCGCTCGCCTCTCTCTAGAGTCTGCGGGCAATTTTTCACGAACACGATGTGAAGTATTATGTGGGATGTAAGCGAAGGTCTGTAGTCAAGCGGTTACCGTCGTGCGAGAGCCACGACACGCTGCTGTGTGAAGAATGCGACAACAAAAAACGAAGTCCCCGTTTTTCTTTGTACAAATTGAAGGACAGGGTACACAGGTCGAGTGAAATTAATTGCGGTATTGTCAGGAGCAGCCATACTTGACATGTCCGTATAACACTTACGCGTACATGTCACGAAACCAACGTCGCTATTAGAGAAACTTAGCATCCTTAGCGAGAAATTGCTCGCCAAAACACGTTTTCTTCGTTGCAGGGCCTCAGAACCGTTCGTTTTGTTTGTTTAAATGAAGCTGCGTGAAAGTGGCGGTGAACATTTGAAGACCACAAATGCCAAAAATTATTTAGCTTTCATTATCCACCCAGCGTAGCCTGAAAATTCGGGCTTTCCCCGTCCCACTTTCTTCAGTTGTCTTCATTAATTAACGCACGTATTTTAATTAATTACGGCAAACATTTAAAATTAATAAAAATGCGTTATACAAGACGCTTCTCAATCACTGCATCCAGAATGCTTTGATATCACAAGTGGTATATTGTACAGGATAGGCAAGAACGACTCTCCACGCACCATTGATCCGCGCCGCAACATGACGAACTAAAATACTGCAATATATTAGTAGCAAACAGGGCGAGTTGGCGCTGGTTGATGTTTAAAAAATGCGCATTAAAACGAAGGGCAAGGCGGTGTAGGACTCATGTGTCCTTCGCCTTGTCCTTCGTTTTATTGAGCCTTTTAAAATATCTACCCCAATCTAGTGCTTTATGATTTCGTATAATTCTGTGAAACATGAGAAAAATAAATGATATACTGCAGACAAAATTTCACATTGGAGAATTATACCTGCGACGTCAAGGGATGTACACGTAAAACTCTGAAAGGTTACAAAAACCCACCTTTCGATTTGTCGGACCCTATAGGTTCCGTGGAAGGCTGAAGACAGGCTTCGTATATGCTGGCTCGAGGATTGAAGACAAGCTTCGTATATGCGCCTACGGTATCAGGAGTGAAACAATAGCATTTTTAATTTCCTCATGAGCGCAGCATTATCTGAGCCGTGATAGCAGGCGCGACAGTTTCTATGCCAAATCGGAAACTAACACACTTATCGAAACGCTTATGTTACCTTGGTCATATTGCAGACGGATGTGATACAGAAAATTGCCCCTTTGAACATTGCGTGACGTCATCATTCATATAAGTCTGATATCTATTGTCCTGAATTTTTTTTTATCAGCTCAACCTCATGGCATACTGCGGATTACTTGATCTTAGCGGTGCCTTATATATATAAAAAACAATGAAGTGTTACTGTGCGTGAAAATAGATACATCATAATATACGAGGGCTGAGAAGTGTCGACTGACGGTAAGTACGAAAGGGAACCCATCATTTGCATTCGAAGTCATAAGCTGCCCTCGCACTGAAGTCAAGAATGGATAAAGGGGCAGATCATCCGTGCATGGTTGCTCAGTGGTCAAGGTGTTGGGCTGCTGAGCACGAGGTCGCGGGATCGAATCCCGGCAACGGCGGCCGCATTTCGATGGGGGCGAAATGCAGAAAACATCCGTGTACTTAGATTTAGGTGCACATTAAAGAAACCCAGGTGGTCCATATGAATCCGGAGTCCCCCTCTACGGCGTGCCTCATAATGGTTTTGGCGGTTTTTAATGGTGGTTTTGGCACGTAAAACCCCTTTGCTATGTCTACTTCTTTCCTAGATTTGAACAAGCTTTCCTTCTCTAAACAAGGTCACAAATGCCCAGATCTAGAAATCTTTCTCTAAGGTTGGCAGCACTGGCGACGCCAATCGTCAGCTGTTATTCCGTTCTTCTCATTACTAAACAGAAATACGTATGTGAAATCTATGGAAGACATGTAGAATTAATTCGAAAAGAATTAATTCGAAATGTATTTCCGTATGATTCTAGCAAAAATATAAGAATTTATAAACAAATTATTTCCATACCATTTCCGCAAACATTACTCAGGTAATGAGTAATTACCTGAGTAATTTCTCAGTTGGAACTATTCAGCTAGGAGGTAACGCTGGTGCATATCATTCGCGTTGATGACAGTGACTCAGTCAGTAATAATGAGGAATTAATCATAACTATTTTATTTATTTATTAGTTAACCAAAATGAACACAGACTATAACGCCGCAAACACGTGGGACGTATTTCGGATGTACTTGTTCCTTAAATTTTTTCTTAAATATTTTAAAATGGGAAGACACGCCTATTCGGAGCTGGCTGTCCGAAAATTCCAAACAACCTACTCAGGAAAAGAATGCAAAATAAAAGAAGGTAAAACACACACACACACTCAAAAAGAAGTAATACGCTATCGAACACATACCAGGGACTCATACACATTTAATAATCAGTTTTACTTCGGCGTTCACTGTCATCACCGTGCAGACCCGTGTATCGCAATAATTTGCCTCTCCGGAGACTTCGCGCCGGTGCGGCCCTTATGCCAGCCATCACTTGTATCCTATTGGTGGACATTATGTTCATATGGTATACCATATGAACATAATGTCCACTGTCGGAAGTGCTCTGCTGCTTCGTCTGCTGCGTATGCCCGTCATGTGCTTTGAACGTGGCTTGGGACAAAGATAGTCCGTGAAAGTGTGCTTAAGGAATGGGAAGCTGAGAAGCGACCAACTTGAAGACTATGAGCGATGGCTCATGGACAATAAATTTTATAAGTCGCTGTTGCAGTAGCTGCATAAAACGGACCTACGTGCTTATATTTAATTTCATTCTGAAGTTACTTCACGTGGTAACTCAAGCGAAAGAATGAGCAATTCGCACGCAGCCGCTCAGCGGGAACTATAATCTGATACAGCGACGTGGTTCGGGCTAAGGGACGGATGTCGTGAATTGCTAGTGCCGTCGTCGATGTGGATGACAAGCTTCGAATGCTGCTCTACTTCGACGAAACGTATGAATGCGTTCAACCCGTCTCGTATGGCGGTGAGTTCGACGAGATACACTGGTGGTTAAGGGTCAGCTACGTACTTACCGTGCATGCCTGTCCGTCTATTCTGGGAACACCAGTGTGGTGTGCACCATATCGGTATTGATACTCGCATCGAAATATCCTACAAGAATGTCTTGTGCATGTGTAATCGGTGCGACTCAGGCGGGCGACCAGTCTCGTTGCCCGGTGAGCGATGAGGCGATGGAGACGGCCAAGTGGCTTGTTGTCCAGGAGTTGCACTTGTTGCCACGGATGAACGAGGGTTGTCGTAGTAGTGGGAGTAGGAACTGCGTATCCCGTGCATCGAGCTCAACAGAGCGACGGGCAACAATTTTGAAAGCTTGAGCGCGCATAAAGAGCCAGCTCAAATATTGGCTTGAGTTGGGCCTCTGCCTGCAAAGTCGGAACCGGAGCCATTCGCGGCAGCCCCGTGATCGCACGGATAGCCTCCCGGTTAATGGATTCAGGATAAGCCCATTATGCCTTCGTAAGACCGTGGAACTGAGCTCGGTACACGAGGCGGGGCTGTAGTAGAGGTTTGACGAGGTGGCGTGCTAAGGAAGGAAGGAAGGAAAATAAGAGGCGAAAGGCAGAGAGGTTAACCAGGTTAAGTGTCCGGTTGGCTACTCTGCACGGGTGGATGGGGTAAGGGCAGAAAAGATTAGAAAACAAGAGAAGATAAAAAAAAGAAAAAAAAAAAACACATCTGTCTGCACAATTCTATAGTTTTTCATGAAGTCCTGTTTCTTTCAAAAAGCGTACTAGCGCTTTTAAAGCAGTTCGTTCCGACGGTGGCTGGGACCAGGGACCAAGAATTCTGGCTTCCGTAAGGGGACGGCTGTCTATCTTGTCGAGCGTGGTTCTGAGGACTTTCCTTTGTGCACTAAAACGACGACAATCACACAGAAGATGTGCTATCGTCTCTTTGCTAAGGTGGTACGCATGCTCCACCCAACTTCCGAGCATACCAAGGGATATGTAAGTATAACTAGTGCGAACTATTTCAAGGCCCAGTATGCGAAGAGTTGCGACCTCATGTGTAGGTTCCCGACTGAACAAGAAGCGAATGGGCTGGTTTGAAAGCAGACGGCGCCCATACTTGTTTGCTACAGCCATATATCGGGTGTTTCAGCGAACACTTTCAAAAATGTTTAAAGGTTGCCTGTGGCAGCTAGCACAATTCTAGTTCATGAGCTGGTCTACTCGAAGAGGCGGACATTACTTGCAGAAAAAATTGAAATGCATAATCTACTAATTAACAAAATCTCACTAATTAAGTTTTTAACTAATGACCTTATGGCCCATAATGCAATTTACAAATTGCCGTGGAGTTCGCAAGGTGGATTCACTTGAAACGAATTCTCAGGATGACTCCAGTATCGAGATATTAGTTCCCGAATTTGCGGAGAAATGCATTGGTGTTCCAGTTATTTTCGTGCCTCAATGCATAAAACGACGTTTTGTTAAGGAGCGGGTTATTTTTGTCTATCTCCGCACAGTAATTTCGTGGAACGTCACCATGTGATGCCTCGCTGAACCCAGGTCGAGGCCTCCCACCGTGCGCCTGACGAAACCTCGGGCATAATTGTGGGCAGCCTCGTTTCCTGGGTGCCAGGAATGTTCCGGGGCCCAGATGGTTTGAACCTGGTGGTAAGGTGGTAGGAATGTCGCAGGAGCCAACGTTCCGATAAAAGAGACTTGTCGAAAACTTGACTCCTGCGAAATCTTTTGTTCGACCTCTGTTGATTACTCGAGAATGCTCTTCATTTACTGCGTGTGCGCGCTCTATCTGCTTATTTCCGCAAGACAGTTTGCTTAACTACGTATTTGGTAATGAAATGCTGGAGAAAAGCCGGCGTCGAAAGTTATAATTTTAATAAAAGCCAAAAAACATTATCTGCAGCAGCTTTTTATTGATCACCCTTGTGTGGCGGTGGTTTAGGATTTGCTCAGACCTTGAATCTGTACATGCGCAAGCTCTAATGCTACCAAGCACCACAGTTCGTTGTCCCGACGGTGGCATGAATGTGTCACGACTAAAAGTCGGTACACTTCTCTAAGGTAGCGGCTCTGCCTAAAGTTGCGTAACATTCAGGCCATAGCTGGGACAATGAATCGAAATCGTTGGGTATTTTGCCACCTGCTGCTCAGAGGCGGTGTCCTGCTGCAGATAACCAAGTCGAGGGTTTGATTCTCAGCCCAGTCGACCGCATTTAGTCGTGGACGCAATGCAAAAAAAGAAAAGAGAGAAGAAAGAAAAACTATTAATGTGCCTAAATTGAGGTGCATGTTAAAGAAACCCAAGTGGTCAAATTTAATACGAAGGATGAGCATGTGTGCTGCCATTCCACTGGCAGAATAGTTCGCCTATTCTTGAGGTCCTTCGTTCAGTTAGTGTATTCGCTTTAACAAAATCCGGAAGCGAAATAAAAGATCGGTACGTTGTTTAACACCTCCAGCGCTCTCCTGGTCCGGATTAGAGTGGCACGGTTTCGAAACGACTAATTTCTACTAAGCGAAATTTTATTTCTTTCATTCTGCTTGCGAAAAGATATTTCTTTTTCAGATTGGTAGACACTTTTGTTGAGTTTATTGCTCGAAGGAAAGAACTTGAACCGGACTCCCGACGACTTCACTGGATTCTTAGAGACCTTTCATTTGATTCCAGTTGGCTTCCTTTACATTTTCCATTCTCCCGAGAAACCGTTCATGATGGGGGTGACGAAATATTTCATGCTTAAAAAAGAACTACGCGCATTGAGGCGGCAGGGAAAGTGGAAAGCGGGGTGTAAGTGACTACACTGACTTGTATTCCTAAGAGAAAATTCTGCTCGTGCCGCTTCTTCGTTATCGCTCAAATTTTGCAACAAGCAACAAGCCTGGACATTAATTTTAGTGCCTATTGAATAGCAAGTATTCAACGCAAGCATGTGATGGACACTAGAGACGGGAAAGCTCTAGCTGGTCTAGCTTCATCAATGGTGTAAGGACATATCGCAAGACCGAGTAGACGGGACACAGTATGCAAGGGACCCGCGGCGGTATCTTAGTGGCTATGGCATTGTGCTGCTAAGCCAACACTTCCGAGACAGGTTAGGGCACTGACGTAGCCTACGTCATCTCACGTGACGCGCAGGCCTGAAAACCTGTCTAGGAGGTGTTCGCTAAGCTCGAGGTCACGGGTTCCATCCGGCGGCGTCGGCCGCATGTGGGTGGAATGGGGGTGGAATGCGAAAAACTCGAGTACTGGGCATTTAGGTGCACGTTAAGGAACACCAGGTGGTCAAAATTGTGATCATATGGTGGTTTCGGCATGTAAAACCCCAGAATTTAATTTGTTTTTGCTACGCAAGTTTCATTCTTGTATGTATGCGTGAGGAGGCCACAATAGCGCAGCTTACGTTGTGTAATTTAAGGGCTTTGTTGTACCGGGCAGGAAACAAAGCACTTTTTTTTTCGCCCTTCGCACTGCTGCAAGTTCACGGAATGACACAATAGCAGCTTTAATCTATATGTTTACAGCACATTCTTATCCATAGCGAGATTGCAAGCATATTGCTTGCTACGTCAGTAGATCTTTTTCTATGGGTCGCTTTATCTTGAAGGGCCATTATTATCTGTGCTCAGTATAGACGGAAGCGATATATAAATACGCCTCTTGAACCCAGGCGTAGCTTAATCGTTTATGTCAGCCCCGTGACATGCTTTCTTGTCAACTTTGCCCCGGCTTCGCGTTGCTACCTCTCATTTCTTGATATCAGCGCTAATTGACAAACGAAAACCGCATTTTTAGCGCGTTAGCACCTGTGACTGTGATACATGTTACGTGTCAAAATAAAGTTAGGCAGTATACATTTCACCAACAGCTAGACAATTATGTGATGAGCCTTCTCTACTTTACCTGAATTGCTCAGTTTATTTATTTTACAAATCCACACCTGCTTTCGACAAACACGCACTAAGTTTATCTAGGCCATGAGTTAATTAAAAGGAGAGATACATTCTTGGCGGGTGAAGGTTTGCGGCATTTTCGGTGATTGTTCGCGCAACTAACTATTCAATAACATTTATAATTTGCCTAGGTAAGCAATTGTTAGAAATTGTGCAAAAAAAAAAATAGCGTAGCTTGCACCGGAGGTGCAATGCTAAAGAGACAGCGGAGCTGATGAGCACCTAGCTAGTCCTGGCTTTTGGGCTAGGCTAAGCACTACCAAGTCATCCCCAGCATTTCCCGGAATTTGTTGATTATTATCCGGATATAATCCTAACCGGATATAATCTACATTACCGGCCCGGCGCGCCGCCCCTTTACCTTAGGCCGAGCCCGGCCAGAGACCGAAAAAGACATATTTTTCAGCGTCGAGACGCGCGAGGATAACTGGCTGCACCTTACATGCACACCACCAGAAAGTCCGAGCCCGGCCCGGGCCCAGGTCAAAAAGCACATGCCGTGCCCGAGCCCGTGAAAAAACTGCCCTAACCGGCCCGGCCCGTGGGCCGGGCCGGGCCCGGACTTTCGGGTAAGCCCAAGTCCGTGCAGTGCTCTACTAAGCACTACCGTCATCCTCAGCATTTTCTGGAATTAATTGATTATTGATCGATTATCGATTAGCTATTGATTGTTTATCAATTGCCTATCGATGACTGACTGAGCTTAAGTAGTCCCAAGCATGCTTATCTAGACTTAACGAGGCTCAGCTTCGCTGGTTCACAGGGTTATGTGGCATTGCGCTTGGACTCTTCCTGCACTGCCGCCAGGATCGGCCCACATTTTTGGATTCAGCAGACACATTACGCCTGGCTTAAATAGCTCCGCTGTAAAAAAAAAAAAAGAAAAAAAATTACCCTAAGAATATTGACACGTATACATGTTTATCTTTCGCCGATGGCCGCTTTCCACCGGCTAACAAATGTTAAACGTTATCGCTCGGCGCAGGACGCGCCTGTATCGAAGTTTCTAGAACGTTATCGATGCTTCTTTCCGTTGCCTGTTTTCACCGACGCTTATGTTATCTGATTGTATGAGTGACGCGAATTGTCTAGAACTTTCTGGAAGACACGTGCGTACCAGGGATTATTCTGGAACCTTCGATGACTCAGGTATAAAAGCCGACGCGTTTTGCCGCTGATCAGATTTTCGACGATCGCCGACTGTGTTCGCCGCTATCGTTGTGCTTTGAGTGTAGCTTGCTTTTGTGGGCACAGGTTCGCCCAATAAACAACCAGTTTCGTCATACACAGTTTTGCGACTGTTTTCTCTACCGTCACTACTACGTGACAATATGTATAGCGTCTCCTCACACACCAGCTGCACTTGTTGGGACCACAAATATAGTACATACCACATACCCACAAGGGGGATCGATCGCGCTGCATCATCACTTCATACAGCAAGAAAGAAACGAAAAAAAAAGAACGCAAGCAGTAGTAGGTCGTAATTAGATTAAATAGCGATTTCATACCAAATAAAAAAAATGAAAAAGCAACCCATTGATAGGCACGCAGCGCTACCTTGCGGGCGTGTGATTGAACTTGTGGATAACAGATAGTGTAGGCACCCAACTGCATCGCGCGACATGAGACTGGATGTAGATAAATTTATACCTCTGAGGACATTCTGCGAAAGTTGCAGAATACTCCACTGCACGGATCACGCCCATTGGGAAGCACCGACACCATGCGTCTCACGAATTCCCTCCTGATTATTGTACACGCGAGGCAAGACCACTACGTTCATTCTTACTTTAGCAACAACGTATGCCTCTTGCTTCTGCCGTTCCCACGGTCCATCTTACCATCTTACATTGATGATGTATCACTGTTTTGTTAACCTGTTGCCGTGTTGTGGAGACATTGAGTCTAATCCGGGTGCTTCCAGTGAAGACATTCTTAAAACTATGCGCGATGACATACAAGACCTCAAGCAAACTACGAATAGCAAGCTGAAAGAGTTTGCTGGCAAATTGAACGCCATTGTCACTAAATTGAATAACATAGCTCCAACGGTCACCAAATATACAAGCAAAGTTGATGCCTTGCAGGAGACAGCTGACAGCTCGCTTTTGAAGACTGAAGACCTCGAGAACCAAAGCAGACGCAGTAACCTCATCGTTTATGGCGTCAAGGAAGCAGAAGGGGAGCAAAAGGCTTCTCATGAGCGGATAGTATGGAAAGATACCCTTTAGGATCTGCTGAAGCTGCCCAACGTAGCTATTGAACGAATCCACAGAATCGGAAGGCCAACCGAGAATAACTCTCGTCCAGCCATTTTCAAGCTTTTTAAGGGAGAGACAAATTTAGGATATTGAAAAGCTGCAGTAAATTGTCAGATTCGGGATTCATTATTTCGGAGGATTTTTCGCCTAGGGTGCAATCTATTCGTAAAAAGCTTTCGGCAAGTACTAAAGTAAACAGGCCCAATGGGGATAATGTCATCCTTGCTTTCGACGAAGTGCTTCTTTTGTGGAACACAACCTGCCCGTCTCTCTGCTTTTCTGGACTTTTCACTGGTTTTGTGGGGCCGGCATCTCGCGGTGATGGCCGTGCAACCTCCCGAGGCCCCGTCCGGTTCTGGTTCATCAACGGGAATCGCTTCGAGGAAGCGCGGAAATACTTCTAGCTACAGCGAGGACACTGAACTGTACTCCGCATCTGCTGACGAGTCATCGCAAGACGGCTTTGAACCTGTCTTGCACCGTAAAGCCAAGCGAAGGATCGTCAATGCATCTTCGGTGTCAAGTTCGTTCACCGTAAAAACCGCACCTCAACGATGGCCTCATACCGTCCTGTTTGTGCCAGAGAACTCGACAGACAATCTGCGCGTCCTCAACAGGCAAGCACTGTCTTTGTTTCTTGAGAACACTGTACCAAACGAGATCAAATTAAGGATGTGAGGATAAACACGCGGAAAAACATCTTAGCCGTCGACGTGATGACCACGAGTGCGCTGAGCCCTCTGCAGCGTATAACGCAGCTGGGCAACATAAGGGTTCGATACATTGTCCCAGCGCATGGTACCATCACTGCAGGAGTCATTTCTGACATTGACATTGAGATCCCTGACACAGACCATCCAGTGCTCATAAAACCAGCAAGTGAGAGCAACGTTATTGTGCACGTTGGCCGTCTTGGCAAGACACGTTGTGTGAAATTAACGTTCAAGGGTGATTGCCTTCCTTCCTACGTGAAGGTTGGCCACTTCCGCCACCCGGTTCGACCATTTGTTCCAAAACCGCTGCAATGTTATAACTGCCAGAGGATCAGCCATGTGAAGGGCGTTTGCACGAATTGAGCCACATGTCCCCGATGCGCCGAGCCACACTCAGAACAAAACTGTAATGCGACTGTTTTGAAGTGCCCTAACTGTCAAGGCGCTCACAGTGCTTCTTCCAAAGACTGCCCCAAGATTAGGAAGGAATGTTCTGTGCTCAAACAAATGGTTCGGGACAGTTCCACCCACAAGGAGGCCGCTGAAACAGTGCGACGTAGACGCCGCCGCCGACGACGGTTCTCACGTAGGACTGTCGTAGGCCAGCTTCGAAAAATGCGTTACCTCTTCAAGTAACAAAGTCACCTGCAGTTCCCAGTGCAGCAAACGCTGACACAGGACGGCAGAAAACTACGAGACGTCTCTCTACAGATGAATGGCCACCGCTTCCAAGTACACGACCTATTGATAAACAGCAGCAAGTGCCTCATCCAGTACAGCAAGCTGCTCCATCGGATGAGGTGCGACATACAGATCAGCAAGTGGTATCGCTACTGCGATCCTTAATGAATGCCATTCGCGTGTTGCTGAGCAACATGCACCCAACGACAGCCAAAAGTGCACTGCAAGTACTGGACACACTAAGTCCGGTGCTGGCAGCCCTTGAGTAAATCATGGCTCACCAGCAGCTGTCTTTTCGAGAGGAGGTCCGAAAAGCAGCAATCTTCCAGTGGAATGCCCGGGGACTCCGATCGCGCATCGCCGATTTCCGACGGTTCGTGTACGCCTACAGGTTTCCCATCATCATCATCTGTGAGCCGAACTTATCGAACTCAATCAGACTATCCGGCTATGAATCATTTATGTCATTAACTAGTGGTGAAAAAAGCAAGGTTATGGTGTTTATTCGCCGTGACCTCACTTACATTCTTCAACCTGTGCCACCTCATGACAATAACCAATACGTATGCTTAACAGTAAAGAAGAAAAGACTTACCGTCACTGTTGTTGGTGCTTACCTACCACCATCAAGTAGATTTGACTCCAAAAGATTACGAGATATGCTGTCAGCAACGCCTGATCCATGGATTATCATCGGGGACTTCAACGCACATCATACAATCTGGGGAAGTACGAAAATCAACGCGAAAGGCAGAGCCTTGGTATCATTCGCCTCCGACAGCGAGTTCTGGGTTTTAAATGACGGCAGTCCTACTTTTTTACGCGGCTGCACATACAGCAGCTTCTTGACTTGGCCTTCGTATCACGAAGTCTCGTCAGGCGTACAGGATGGTTTACGGACATTGAAACGCACGGGAGTGACCATATTCCCACATATGTCAAGATAAGAGGACTGTCGTCGTCGAAATCAAGTGATACCATCCGAAGAGTGGACTGGCCCAAATTCCAGGCTGCTATTGAAGACCAATGTCAAGGTAATTTATTACATAATTTGGAAGAAATAATCAAAACCACAGTGCAAGACAGTACACGTACTCTAATGCGCTCTTCGAAATTCACTGAATTTGACGTAGAATTAGAGCGACTTCGAGCTATACGGCGACGTGCCGAACGTAGATACCGACGCACGAAGTCAATGGACGATCTACGGACCGCTAGACGCCTACAAAAGAAGATCCAGCGCCGGTTAGATAAGTTAGAGTCACAACGCCGGACTGCTTTCTGTGAATCGTTGGACCCTCGCAAGCCCCTATCGCACTTATGGAGGACGGTGCGAGGGCTCAGGACGCCACCCGTACAACAGTCTCCATTCAAGGCTCTGGCCCTCTTCCAACAACGACCAGATATTGATGTCGCAGAAGGCTTCTGTGCCAGATTATCCGGGCAGCACACAGCTTCCAACAACTTATCACGTTTCATCAGCTTCCCGCCACCACGTGACCCCCGCATGAATCTTCCATTTTCAATCCATGAACTCAAGGCGGCGCTAGCTTTGTGCAGACACACGTCGTCACCCGGACCTGACGGAATTCCTTACAAAGCTCTGTGTCATCTGGGTGAACGGGCGAGGAGTGTTCTTCTTGAAATTTATAATGAATCCTGGCGAGCTGGCGCACTTCCCACAAGCTGGAAGACTAGTCGCATAGTTCCGCTACTGAAGGCTGGAAAGTCTCCGTTGGAGCTTTCTTCGTATCGCCCGATTGCGTTGGTGAGCTGCGTGGGAAAAGTGATGGAGCGGATGATCCTCGGACGCTTGGAGCGGTACTTGGAATACCACAACGTCTACCCAGATGCCATGGCAGGATTCCGACGCGGCCGCTCGTCGACTGATAAGGTCGTCGACCTGGTTACCTATGTTCAGCACCAAAAAGGGTGTAAACGTCTGTGCGCTTTTTTGTTCCTCGACGTCAAAGGGGCGTACGACAACGTTACACATGAATCCATCCTCGCCGCTCTCGAAGAGATAGGCCTCGGTGGTCGGATGTTCCGATGGATTCATAGCTATCTCTCTATGCGATCTTTCTTTGTGAGCACCGAGGACGGCCGCACTTTGCATTACACCTACTGTGGCGTCCCCCAAGGTGGCGTACTGAGCCCTACGTTGTTTAACCTTACGCTGATTGGTCTCCTTCATCACCTTCCAAACACAGTTAAATGATCAATGTACGCGGACGACATATGCGTTTGGGCGTCCGGAGCCTCACGCCTACAGCTGCGCGCCAGGCTCCAAAAAGCTGCCACTCAGACTGCACACTATCTCCGAAATTAAGGCCTGGAGATTTCATCTGACAAATGTGCACTTGTGGCATTTACGCGTAAGCCTATGATGCATTACAGTGTGTTAATCAATGGTCAGATGATACCATTTGTACGGTCATATAAGTTCCTGGGTGTCATAATTGACAGAGACGTTTCATGGAGCCCCCATGTATTGTACATGAAAAAACGGTTGACAGGCGTCTGTCACCTTTTGAAATTCTTCGCTGGAAAGACCTGGGGAATGTCGACAAGCGCTATGCTTCGATTATAGAGAGTACTTTTTCTCGGCTTCTTGCGGTACAGCTTGCCAGCATTGACTAACGCAAGTACAACAAGCCTACGTACTATACAAAGTGTGCAGGCCCAGGCGCTCCGGATTTGTCTAGGTCTTCCTCGAAGTGCGTCAACGGCGGCAACTATTGCAATCGCCAGAGACCACCTCATAAAGACCCACATCGCAGTTGAAGCAATAAGAATGCACGTAAGGCACCTTGCACGGACTCCTTGCTACCATCTAGTCTCTCTACCTGCGGAGAGACCACACGCCTCGTTCTGCCGAATGATATCCGCACATCGTGAGGCTATACCATCTTGCTTCACACCTGCCGCGAGACCCTCCACTCCTCCTTGGTGCCTCATTCAGCCAACGATCATCCTGACAGTACCTGGCGTCCGGAAAAAAGCAGATATGTCATCGCCGGCTCTTAAACAGCTTACCTTACTCCTATTATATGAAAAGTACCGGAATTACACCCACATATGCACCGACGGTTCCGTCTTGCAGAACAGCTCGATACCGCCGCTGTCGTTATTCCAGAAAAAGCCACCACTATCAAGATGAAAACATCTCACTTGACAACGTCGACGGCAGCAGAACTAGCAGCGCTTTGAGTCGCACTACATTTTATTAATGATGAACCAGCACACAAATGGTCCGTTTTCTGCGACTCGAAGACGGCACTGCAGAGTTTACTGTCAGCCTTACGGCGCGGTCCACAGGAACAACTGGTTTTCGAAATAACAGAGGCCATACACCACCTGACTGAGAAAGGACACGAAATAATCTTTCAGTGGCTGCCAAGTCACTGTGGAATTATTGGCAATGAACGTGCCGATCAAGCTGCTCGTTCAGCTCATGAACAAGACAACCGCCTATCGATCCCGCTGTCTAGGACAGATGCTGCAAGGATGCTCCGCCTGCTTGCACGCCAATGCACTTCATCATACTGGAATAAACCACATTTTATGCACGCCCGATTATACACCTTGGATCCAACCTTAAGCCTTCGACTTCCAATAAGACTTCCCCGAAGAGATGCGACCCTTCTGTGTAGGCTATGGTTGGGCGTCGCGTTCACCAATGCCTACGCGTTCCGCATAGGGATGGCCGACAGTGCAGCATGTGACAATTGTGGAGACGCGGAAACGATTCGTCATGTTCTTTGTCAGTGCTCACAATACAGTGTGCAGAGACAATCGCTCTCCGTCGTGCTGAACCAGTTGGATGACCAGCCGTTATCGGAAGAAACAATTCTGCAACATCGACGCGACTCAACATCGCATCAGAAGGCAGCGCAAGCGCTACTGCGGTTCCTGAAGTCCACTGGCCTGTGTGAACGTCTGTGATTGGAACGCCTCCTTTGTTACCAATGCCTGTGTTTTTTTTCTGTTTTTTTCGCTCGCTCTCTCTCTTTGCACTCTCTCCAACCCCTTTATCCCCCACCCCAGTGTAGGGTAGCAAACCGGAAACTGACTTCTGGTTAACCTCCCTGCCTTTCCTCTCTCGCTTGCTCTCTCTTGCTTTCGACAAGGTTAGACTCAATGAAACCCTTTATTATTGGAGTGAGGCGTGGAACGAACTTGTTCAATCTATTACGAAATGATCAGGCTCTTAGGATGACTGCACCCAACAGTGCAATCAAAATAACCACCGATCACAGCCAATAGTTTATCACGACTGATGAACGATACTGCAAACAGATGCGATGATCTGGAAGGTTTACTCATTGCTTATGATCCTGGTGTCATCGTGGTAAGAGTCTTGACTTTACGATAGCATAGATGATGCAGGTGTTGTACCTGCAACGCATGAAATTGACCGTCAGGATCGCTGTTGAAGAGAGGGAAGAGTAACACTTCAGCTGAAGATGGTGCCACACAATAAGGAGGTTGAAATGGTGTGGATAACTGCCAAACTTTCCTGCCAAAACGCAATTATCGGAGCTGTCTATATACGACAAACTGCTAATATCTCTATGCTGGAAGCATTACACGACTTTCTGTACAACAGAAAACGCCGAAGTTGCGTTATAATGAGTGGCGACTTCAACGTGCCTGGCATAGATTGGGGCTTGATGTGTGCTACTTCAACATGCCAGCACACGGATGTGTTGCTAGAAATCGCATACGCTTTCGATCTACACCAGGTTGGGCATACGTACCCCAATGCGCCAGATTGACTGTGGTATCAAGTTCGATTCTTGATCTCTTCTTCATACCTCATAACGCCAGTTAGCTAGGTTACACTGTTCATATCGTATCGTAGAACACTACAGTTCACATTCGCAGTTGTACCTATAAGAACGACGGGAACTGCAACGCAACGATACCCAGCGAACTGTATATATTTGCGTTGCCTTACGCGCGTCACGCAATGCATTCGATCCCGGCCGTCACCATGGGTAGGCCGTGGGTACAGCGCACGGCAGAAGAGGCTGCCGCACATGAACGTAATGGAGAGTGCGATCGTGCCCTTAAGGTCGATCCCGTGTATCGGCAACGGCAGAACCTCTGACCGTCTACCACAGCGATCACAAGGCAATACCGTGCCAGTGTATGGTCCTCCGTGAAATTGTAAGTCTGTGCGTGTAATCAACGGCTACATGATCATGTAGCCGATGATTACACGCACACACTTACACTCACACAAAGGCTATGCAACTTAACGAAATGTGTCTTCATTCAACTTCAACGTTCAAAAAATACAATCCTAAATAAGCAATCAAATCACATATGCATCGCGTCGGGTCGCTCAGCTTATCTTGGGTTCGTTGCGTGGTCGTTGGCTTTGGACTTTGATTCAGATTACGGGGGAGATCGAAAGCTTCGCGTTCAACCATCTCTCCTTAAGAAAGGGGATTTGATTTTTTTTCAGCATTGTTTAATTTAGACACTAAGAAATCTTCGGGACCCGACGAAATTCCAAATACATTTTTGTTCAGATACGCAGAGTTGTGTGCTAAGTACCTTTATATGTTTTTAACGAAAGTTTGCCGAAAGGGGAAGTTCCTGCTGACTGGAAAATAAGCAAAATGATACCTATACATAAAACGGGTGACAAGATCACAAGAATCAATTATCGCTCGATGTCCTTGTTGTGCACAGCTAGCAAGATATTAGAACATTTTATTTTCAAGCACTTATCTTGGAAGGCAACAATTCTTTCTAAAACAGTCAGCATGAATTCAGGTGTGGCCTTTCAACCGCGACCCAGTTAATTCACATTATTAATGGCTTGTTTACATTTCTAGGTAATAGTGGCCAGGTCTACATCATTTTTCTAGACTTTGAAAAAGCCTTTGACCGCGTGTCGCATTACAAAATGATATTAAAACTAAAGCATCTCCTTAGAAATGAGCGTACCCTGTGGTGGCTTGACTCTTATCTAACGCATTGCCAAGAGTATGTTCAAATAGGTGACATCAATGACTCCAGTCCTTTCAGGGGTTCCACAATAGTCCGTCCTTATGCCCCTACCTTTTCTTGTTTACCTAACTGATCTCTCGTTTGACACTCCTGTACAATGTCGATTTTTCGCGGATGACTGCGTACTTTATCATGCCATTCAATCTAAAGATTACCAACTACTCTTAAGCAATTTTCTAACACCAATTTCTAACTGGTGCCAGACCTGGAAGATGA
The DNA here is from genome assembly GCF_013339745.2 of Dermacentor silvarum. NCBI lineage: Eukaryota > Metazoa > Arthropoda > Arachnida > Ixodida > Ixodidae > Dermacentor > Dermacentor silvarum. Next base: position 99,704,147 of record NC_051163.1, on the reverse strand, counting down.
GCCTAAATATCCCTAAGTGCTCCCAAATGACTGTAACAACAAAGAAAAAGAAAAAAAAATCTGCTGTTGCATTCATACAAAATATAACAGCGTTGACATTATGCCTGTTGACGCGTCGAAATATCTAGGGATTGAAATATCTCATGATTTAAGATGAAGTGCGCACAATAAAAACATAGTTTCGTCTGCCTCAAAAAGACTCTGGTTACTTCCGCAACGTCTGAAGCACTGTACGAGCAATACAAAACTAGTTGGTTATACTTCCCTGGTGCGTCCTCCACTTGAATATGGGGATGTCGTTTCGGACCCGCACACAGAGTGTGATACAGATAAGCTGGAAGAAGTAAAAAAAAAGACAGGACTCAGGTTTATTTCTGATGCCTACGGAGGGCAAAAGTGTCACTATCTCATCTGCATTTAAGGTCTGGTCTCCCAACACTGGAGGAACGCCGTAAGTTAAACCGTCTCAAGATGCTTTATACGATAGTCAACGGACAAAATAAAATGAATTTTGACAAATAGTTGCAATTTAACACGTCTAGAAGTACCCTCGGGAAGCACGAACTTACCCTCATTGTATCCCAGGCGAGAACAAATGTGTACCAATTTTCATTTTTTCTTAGAACGATAAGAGACTGGAATAGGCTTCCACAAGAGATAACGAATGAGCACTCTGTTGACTGTTTCCTAAACGCTCTTTGTCATTTCTGAGTGAAACACGGCAACCCTTTCTTTCATACCGATGTTTTTATTCAACTCGAGTCCTTAGTAATCGGAGCTATTGTTCTGCGCAGTAGCGCATAAGTACGTTCTGTGTTCGACTGTGTAGGATCTGGCTGTGTTCGAATGTTATTTCGACATTGTATTTGCTTGTACAGTGTCCCGTTTTCTTTTTCTTATTTTTTGTATGTACGAACAAAAAGCAGCTGGCTGTACTCTCAAATAAAAAGTAGGACGGTCGGTGGCAGGAGAGCAAGAAATTATCAATTGTTTCAGGTTCGGTACAAAAGAACAGAATTTATTAGTTGCGAGACAGATCAATGTCGGCAAAAATTTGGATGGGCAAATCAGCTGCAGAAGTGTGACAGGATACCCTCTCGTTATTGTCAAAGGAAGTTTCTCGTGTTCTCCGCACGTTGCAGTCGCCGATCAAATTCAATCGAGAAAAACAGCAACGACAGATTCAGCACACTTGTGAAATAAAGGCAGTTCTAAATCGAGTGCTGTTGTTGGTCCAGCAGCGGCCGTAGTGCCGCCAACGCGTTCCTCCCCGCCTCTATCATCCAGGCCAGCCTTTGCACGCTTCGGCTCTCGCGAGATTGGCAGGCGCGTTGACGAAGTTTGCATGTCCCGTATTCGTTGCACATCGGCTGTTATATGGCGTAGATAAACACGGAATCACGTGACAGTCACCATAAAGGAGGTTACCCAACCACCGCTTGCTCACAAGCGCTATACGAACCGATGTGAAGTAGCTCTTTACGATCGAGAGGGCGCACAGTCGGGAGTGTAGTAGAAGAGACGCTAAACCCAAAGGTAAGGAACCTGACTCCGCTTATCGATTGCACCAAGGCATATAGAAAGACATTGCCAATGCCAGGCCCTTCAAAACAGCGGCGGGTTCTGCATTTATTGTTCCTGTTTTTTTACCATTTACCATTTTTACCATTTACCATTTCATATAGAAAAGCCTAAATTTACCCGCCATCTCACTTGTTAATATTAGTATCAGGTCCACTTGCGCATTTCATATTTATTTTTATTCTCTCTCTCTTTTTCATTCTCCTCTGGAATCGTTTAATCCCATTCCCCATTTCTATACTGTTACGGGCCGAGGTTCGGGGGTACGATTCAACAGCGTCTGCTTGGAGCTCGAACCAGGTTGGCCATCGGAGAGGTTCCGGCAGGGAAGACGAGGCGACGTAAGAACAAATAACGGACGTTTAATTCATGGTTACGGGTGAGCGGTGTGCTCCAAGGAAAGCATACAAGAAAAGTTCAGCGTACATGCACCAGCATGCAAGGGCAAAGCAAAAATCCAAGTGACTGCTGGCTGGCCGTCTTATACACTCCAACATCCGGGCACTTTCTTCCTCCTTCTCCCCTATTGCAGGCTAGTGCAATTCATCATCATCATCATCATCATCATCATCATCATCATCATCATCAGCCTATATTTATGTCCACTGCAGGACGAAGGCCTCTCCCTGCGATCTCCAATTACCCCTGTCTTGCGCTAGCGTATTCCAACTTGCGCCTGCGAATTTCCTAACCTCATTATCCCACCTGACTTTCTGCCGTCCTCGACTGCGCTTCCCTTCTCTTGGTATCCATTCTGTAACCCTAATGGTCCACCGGTTATCCATCCTACGCATTACATGGCCTGCCCAGCTCCATTTCTTCCGCTTAATGTCAACTAGAATATCGTCTACCCCCGTTTGTTCTCTGATCCACACCGCTCTCTTCCTGTCTCTTAACGTTAATCCTAGAATTTTTCGTTCCATCGCTCTTTGTGCGGTCCTTAACTTGTTCTCGAGCTTCTTTGTTAACCTCCAAGTTTCTGCCCCATATGTTAGCACCGGTAGTATGCAATGATTGTACACTTTTCTTTTCAATGACAGTGGTAAGCTCCCAGTCAGGATTTGGCAATGCCTGCCGTATGCACTCCAGCCCAATTTTATTCTTCTGTAAATTTCTTTCTCATGATCAGGGTCCCCTGTGAGTAATTGACCTAGATAAACATATTCCTTTACAGACTCTATAGGATGACTGGCGATCCTGAATTCTTGTTCCCTTGCCAGGCTATTGAACATTATCTTTGTCTTCTGCATATTCATCTTCAACCCAATTCTTGCACTTTCTCGATGAAGGTCCTCAATCATTTGTTGTAATTCCTTTCCAGTGTTGCTCAATAGGACAATGTCATCTGCAAACCGAAGGTCGCTGAGATATTCGCCGTCGATCCTCACTCCTAATCTTTCCCAGTCTAAGAGCTTGAATACTTCTTCTAAGCATGCAGTGAATAGCATTGGAGAGATTGTGTCTCCTTGCCTGACCCCTTTCTTGATAGGTATCTTTCTACTTTTCTTGTGGAGAACCAAGGTAGCTGTGGAATCCTTGTAGATATTTGCTAAGATATTCACGTATGCCTCCTCTACTTCTTGATTACGCAATGCCTCTATGACTGCTGGTATCTCTACTGAATCGAATGCCTTTTCATAATCTATGAAAGCCATATAGAGAGGTTGATTGTACTCCGCAGATTTCTCGATTACCTGATTGATGGCATGGATATGGTCCATCGCAGAATATCCCTTCCTGAAACCAGCCTGTTCTCTTGGTAGACTGAAGTCAAGTGTTGTCCTGATTCTATTGGAAATTATCTTGGTGAATATTTTATACAATACTGAAAGCAAGCTAATGGGTCTGTAATTCTTCAATTCTTTAAAGTCTCCCTTCTTATGGATAAGTATAATGTTGGCGTTCTTCAAGCTCTCTGGTACACTTGAAGTTGTGAGGCATTGCGTATAAAGGGCCGCAAGCTTTTCAAGCATGATATCTCCTTCATCTTTGATTAAATCTACTGTTATTCCATCTTCTCCAGGCGCTTTTCCCCTGGTCATGTCTTTTAAGGCCCTTCTAACTTCATCGCTAGTTATAGAAGGAGCTTCTGTATCCGGTTCATCACTATTTCGAATGAAAGTAGCTTGGCTGTTTTGGCTACTGTACAGGTCAGTATAGAATTCTTCTGCTGCTTTTACTATGTCGTCGAAATTGCTGATGACATTACCATGCTTATCTTTCAGTGCATACATCTTGCCTTGTCCCATGCCTAGTTTTCTTCTTACTGATTTCATGCTGCGTCCATATTTTACGGCTTCCTCAATTTTTCCCACGTTATAATTTCGAATATCCCTTACTTTCTTCTTGTTGATCAGTTTTGATAGTTCAGCGAATTCTATCTGATCTCTTGAGTTGGACACTTTCATGTTTTGTCGTTTCTTTATTAGTTCCTTTGTTTCTTGGGAGAGCTTCCCTACAGGTTTCTTTGGTGCCTTACCTCCCACTTCAATTGCTGCTTCTGAGATCAGCCTAGTTACGGTTTCATTCATTAGCTCTATGTTATCTTCAGCTTCCTGTTCTAAAGCTGCATATTTGTTTGCGAGCACCAGTCTGAATTGGTCTGCTTTCACCCTTACTGCGTCTAGGTTGGCCTGTTTCCTCTTGACTAATTTCATTCTTTCTCTCTTCAAATTGAGAGAAATCCTAGACCTCACTAACCTATGGTCACTGCACTTTACCTTACCTAACACTTCTACATTCTGCACTATGCTTGGATCGGCAGAGAGTATGAAATCTATTTCATTCCTTGTTTCTCCATTAGGGCTTTTCCAGGTCCACTTCCTGTTGGTGCGCTTCCTGAAGAATGTATTCATTATTCGGAGCCTACTCCTTTCCGCGAATTCCACCAACATCTCTCCTCTTGCATTCCTAGAATCGATGCCGTAGTTTCCAATTGCTTGCTCGCCAACCTGCTTTTTGCCCACTTTTGCATTTAAGTCGCCCATGACTACAGTATACTGAGTTTGCACCTTTCTCATTGCTAATTCCACATCTTCATAAAACTGTTCTATCTCCTCATCATCGTGACTGGAAGTTGGGGCGTAGGCTTGTACTACCTTCATTTTGTACCTCTTATTCAGCTTTATTATGACGACTGCTACCCTCTCACTAATGCTGTAAAATTCATCAATGTTGCCCGCTATGTTCTTATGGACTAGAAATCCTACCCCGGATTCTCTCTTATCTGCAAGACCTCTGTAGCAGAGGACGTGGCCGTTAGTCAGCACTGTGTAAGCTTCACCAGTTCTTCTAACCTCACTAAGGCCAATAATATCCCAGGCAATGCCTGATAATTCCTCAAATAGTCCTGCTAAGCTAGCTTCACTAGAGAGGGTTCGCGTGTTGAACGTTGCCAGGTTCAGTTTCCATTGGCGGCCTGTCCGGACCCAGAGATTCTTAGCACCCTCTGCCACTTAGCAGGTCTGACCGCCGCCTTGGTCAGGTGCTCCGCAGCCACTGGGGACTGAGGGCCATGGGTTAATTGTCGGAGTGCAATACATACGTTAGCATAAATGGTAGGAGACCGGAGCCGGGTGAACGTCCTCTGCGGTGGAACAAAGGTTGAAGGCTGGACGACAGGTTTTGTCTGTGACTCTCGCGACTGACACGTCTTTTCATGTTGACGAGCGAGATCGTTAGGCATGCTGATCACCATGCGCCTGCACGCGGTCGGAGTATGGTCGCTCAACGTGAATCGGAATTCACTATATACGTGGTTCGGGCATCGCAGCCCCAATGGAATCGTAACAATACAAAGTAGCATGCCAGCAGCTGTGTACGCGCCGACAAAAATATATGTTTTTTTAATAAAGAGCATCTCTTTCTCTCTCTCGCCAAGGGGTTCCTGTAGGAAGTAAAAGAAGAGTGCGCTGAGAGATACGAATAAACACAACTCATGCATCATATTTTTGATAATTGAATGGGAACAGCTGACACTAACGCAGCAACAAAAGCAGGCAGGCATGTCTCATGAAGTGAAAAATGCACCCAAACGCAGCACGAGGCTGCAATGGAAACCTTTTTCTAGGTTCGGAGTATGCTTGGTTAGGTTAGGATTTGAACGACGCTATATTCCATACATAATGGCAGACATGGGCCTTTCAAATAAAAAAAGAATTTCGTTAATACCTTGCACGCAGCTTGTTTCATTTCATTTCAACGTCGACTCACCCTTATTGAACTAAATATCCCTCAAGAACTGTATACAGTCGTTGCCTAAGCCTTCTCTATTCCGAATATCCCACCAAATCTTACGGTTAACGTTGTCATACACTCCGGTAATGGCTAAAAGAGCCATATGTAATGGTCAGCTGTTTCTCCGGATGTTTCATTTCACTGAAGTGAGAACAAATAAGTTATTATCCAGACGCCTACCGATTTCAAGTCATTGCGAAGTCCCCCCAGTATGCCAATATGTTCTGACCATGCTTGCAGTTTTAATTTAATCGGCTGCATTGCTAACTTATACATTCCCGATGTAATGCTCAACGGTTTGTATGTGTAAAATCTATATATTTTTTCCCACTTACCTTTATGAATTAAATTCCCACTTTGTCGCCAACTCTTTGGTATTCGCCTATCTAGTAAACGTTTTTTTTATATTGCTTTCGACAGAGCTTCCTTACTTTTTGGTCCTAGTTCATTAATGAGCCCAGCGGTAACCTTGTGTAACCTCTTGGAATTTCCTGTTCAGCTTTCTTCCAGGTGAAATCTCCCAAGAACTTGTTGCTTTTATTTCCTTATTTATCTTGGTGGTACGCTTAGAAGTTCTATTTTCCCACTCCTTGTTTGGACATTTGCCAAGTTCTTCCTCGTCTGTTGGGACTATATTTGTTAGTTGTTCAGCGTTCAAATTTGGACTGGACCATTCTTTGCTCCTGGCGGTCTTTCCCAACTACATATCCAATTTTGAAATTGATACATTTATGGTCACTCCTTATATACGCCGCTGTATCCTTCCTCGTCAATGAACATTTTTCTCAACTTATCAGAAATCCTCTTTGTCATAAGACAGTGATCCCTGGTCAAGTGCCAATTTCCAGCTTCCAATGTTACTTGCCCATCATGTTTCGGCTCCGTATTCAGTATAACGAGGTTACGTTGCTCGCAGATATTAGCATTAACTTCTCGTTGTTGTCGGTATAACCACGTGTCCGTTATGTGGGCATTCATGTCACCTAACAGGATAACATTTTTCAATGTTATCCTGTTTGTTTTCAAACAGGATAACATTGTTTTTTGTTTCAATTCCTTAATGAATTAAGGAATTCGCATCATCATCCGCATCGTCCCATGCGGATGATGATGATTACTTGATTGCATCCCGTTTGACACGGGGCGGTGACAAATAGTCACCTAGCCTGCTTGATTTAAACAGGTATGCTATACATGTGTTTTATCTAGCATTTTTGAATACATCTCCTTAATATCTTTTTTTTTCGCTCGAAATTTACATTGTACCGCTGCCTATTACTGCAACATATACATCGTTCTCACTGAGTGAATACACTAAACGTCTCTTGCTTATCTCGACAGCTGAATGGTTGATGCTTCCGTGCACTTTAAACACAAGCGCTTCTTGAAGGTGTAGAGAGAGAGAATAAACTTTAATTCAAAGAGCACGCGAGCGTAGGTAGCTCCTCCGCTCTGCAGTGGGTGGTATCCTCAGTCCAGCGGCCTTAGCTGCCCTTCTCACTCGGTTGACCAGGTTGAGCTGGTCCGTCGATTCGGAGCTGGACAGCGCTGCCTCCCATTGCCGTGTGGTGGGGTGTGTTATGGGTGGGAGCTGTGGTGTGTTTGCGCAAGCCCATACCATGGTGTACGTTACCTTCTGTTCTCACTGAGTGAATCCCTTCGTATACCATTAAGATGTGCTGAGTGGTCGCCGTATTTTTGTGAGAGCATACACATG
>NC_051163.1:99676402-99696513 GCF_013339745.2 Dermacentor silvarum | reverse complement strand
TTCTTGCAGGGGGTTGAGCTCGGGAGCAAGGCCTAGCAACCGCCGACTGAAGCGATGCACAGGAGTTATTGGAGATGGGCTAGATGAACGGCTTCCGGGAGGAGTCTGCATCATAAGGCGGGGTTGTGTACCCAGCACTTCGACCAGTGTCACGGGTCAACGCGAACAAGAGACCACACGTTGAACAAGACGGCGGAGCAGCTTCAGAATCACCAGCACAAAGACATCTTCTTCGTCTTCGAACACCCTGTCCTACTACTCAGAGTCAGTCAATGCATATGCTGTCATCGTCGTTTAAACGTCTATAGATAGAGTACGCGTCAATATGTTTTCTGTCACTGTAAGGATGCGCAACTTTGTACCCCTTTATAGCACCACTGTATATGCCCGTCGTCTTTGATGACCTTGACAGGGGTCATTAGACGTGTTTGCATTCATGACGCCCCTAAATCTTTTTGAGACGCCCCCATGCTTTTTGTTAATAGTTTTCAATAATGCCACTTCATTCATGCGCAACATTGTACCCCTTTATAGCAGCACTGTATATGCCAGTTGGTTTTGATGAATTTGACATGAGTCATTGTACGTGTTGACATTCATGATGACACTAAACTGTGCACCTGTGGTCATAGGCTACCCACGTTTTACGAGCTTGTGTTCTCGGCTTTATTGTTTTCACTATTTTTTTTTCAATTGTGCCACTCTGTGTAAGAGCAAGTGATCTGTGCTGTAATCTGGGACTTGAATTTTCGCAGTGCAGGATCCGCAAACGCTACCATGACGCGTGTGCCCAAGAAATCTTCGAGGCTGCTGCCATTGCAAGGAATGGTGCGTCTTACATCAGCACTGCGTCTGTGGCCTTGTCTGAGGCAGAACTAACATATCTCCTGAATCGTCATAATTCGCGACAAATACAAATCTAATCAGTGTCTATTTTTTGCCCATGCGCAGTGATATACCTTTCTTTCTTTTTTGTTTTTCTTTTGGTATATATGTGTTCCTTTCTGAATAAAGAATTCAGTCGTCAGTCAGCGCTGGTGTGTGTCTCCTTTCTTGTCTTCTTGTGTTTTTTTGCGCTGTTTCCCTGTCAACTTTCGATTGACGTGATTGCTGTATTCCTCTTTTTACTTTGTATTTCTTATTTTTATTTTTGTCTTGTATTTTTGCACTCTTACAGAGAAAATGTGTAAATTGAACGCTGTGTGCTTGCACTCGTGATGAAGGCCGGACCGCGGCCGAAACATCAGTAAAGTCCTGTTTTATGTTTTTCCTACGTGCTTCTATTTTGAACTATATATATATATATATATATATATATATATATATAATGTCGAACCCGATGAATCTCGTTGATCCGAGCGTTTCGAGCGCGGTCCCGAGGCAGCTTGGCTCACGTCGTTCTCCTCTTTCTTTCCCCTGCTTGTCTGCGCGGCAGCCGTGGTTCAAGGCAAGAGCTCGTGACATTTCCCCGCTGGCAGACGAAGCCAGCCGGGCGAGTCAGTCATCTCATGGATTGTAACGCCTCAGACGCGCGACGTGTGTCACTTCAGCCTTGGCCGAGCGTCCTCCACTACTCGTGAGACGCGCAATGCGATAGGTCACGTCGCTGAAGCGCTCCAGAATAACGCAGGGGCCGACGTAATGGGCGAGAAACCTCTGGCACAAGCCACGCTTCCGCAACGGCGTCCAGAGCCACACAAGGTCACCAGGATCGAAGTAAACGTGGCGGTTACGCCCGTCATAGCGTATCTTGGACCGGTCCTGCGATGCCAGGGTGCGTAGCCTAGCGAGGCGTCGCGCTTCTTCTGCTCGACAGAGGATCTCATAGATTGACTCGTTGTCATGAGCGAAGTAGGGCAATATGGTGTCGAGGTTGTAGCACGGCGGACGAGCATAAAGAAGGAAAAATTGTGAGTAACCAGTAGTCTCGTGTCTCGCGGTATTGAAGGCATAGGTAATGAAAGGCAAGATACTGTCCCAATTCTTGTGTGCCGAATCGACGTACATGGACAGCATGTTGGAAAGCGTTCTGTTTGTGCGCTCGACCAGGCCATTAGTTTGTGGATGGTAGGGCGTAGAATGGCGGTAGCTACATGAACACAGACGAAGTGTTTCTTCAACTACGTCCGCGGTAAATTGTCGCCCACGATCGCTGATTACTATGCGAGGAGGTCCATGTCGTAGTATAACGTGAGCCAGCAAGAAGATAGAAACTTCTGTAGCTGTGGCGGATGGACGCGGCGGTCTCACAATAGCGGGTAAGGTGATCTACGCAAACGATAACCCAACGATTGCCGTTGGAGGATCGCGGGAAAGGGCCCAGAAGATCTATACCAACTTGCTCAGAGGGGTCGCTAGAAGGGGAAACTGGTTGAAGGAGGCCGTGTGGTGCTTGTGGAGGACGCTTGTAGCGCTGGCATTGAGAGCAGCTGGCGACGTACCGTTCGATATCCTTCTGCATCTTAGGCCAGTAAAAACGTTCTTGAGCCCGGTAAAGCGTACGTGTGGAACCAAGATGACCGGAAGTTGGGTCATCGTGCATGGCGTATAATACTTGGCTGCGAAGGTTCTTGGGGACAACTAAAAGGTAGCGTGCACCGGTGGTCGAGTAGCTCTTCTTATACAACGCGCCACCATCGCGTAGGCGAAAGCGACTTCCTGCAGGTGACTCCTGTGCTGCCGCGAACAGCGGTTGTAAGCTCTCGTTTTTGTGCTGCTCAGATATGACGGTACGCATATCCGGAAATTCCGGGGACATAAAAGCGATGTATTCATCAAAGTTGTCCGCATAGCATTCAGTTGTTGGAAGTGGCATCCGAGAGAGACAATCAGCGTCAGCATGTCGCCTGCCACTTTTGTAGCAAATAAGGAAGTCGTATTCCTATAGGCGGAGGGCCGAGCGCGCTAGTCGTCCTGAGGGATCCCGCCGATTCACAGGCCAGTATAGCGAATGATGGTCTGTTATCACAGTAAAGCGGTGCCCGTAGAGATACGAACAAAACCGTGGCACTGCGAAAATGACCGCCAGACACTCTTGTTCGGTCACTGTGTAGTTGCGCTCGGATCGGCTCAAGGAACGGCTAGCGTACGAGATCACGTGCTCACTGTCGCCAATACGCTGAACTAGCACAGCACCCATGCCTACGCCACTGGCATCGGTGTGAATCTCGGTTGGTGATGAAGGATCAAAGTGGCGAAGTATTGGTTGGGACGTCAACAGGAACTTCAGCTGGCGAAACGGTGAGTCGCAATCTGCACTCCACTCAAAAGGAACGCCTTTGTGGAGAAGGCGTGTAAGGGAATGAGCCATGTCAGCAAACCGGGGAATGAATCGGCGAAAGTAGGAGCACAAGCCCAAGAAACTTCTTAACTGCTTGACATAGTCGGGTACCTTAAATGCTTCTACGACCGCAGTCTTATGTGGATCTGGATGGATGCCTTCTTTAGCGACGAGATGTCCTAGCACAAGAGTTTGTCTTTCCCCAAAACGACATTTTTTTTTAATTGAGCAGAAGACCCGCTTTCTCCAAGCAGTTCAGGACCAAGTCCAAACGGTTGTTGTGCTCACTAAACGTTCGCCCGAAGATCACAACGTTGTCTAAGTAGCACATGCAAACTGCCCATTTCAAGCCGCGTAATACCGTGTCCATAAACCTTTCGAACGTTGCGGGCGCGTTACACAACCCGAAAGGCATCACGTTAAACTCAAATAGTCCGTCGGGCGTTACAAATGCCGTCTTTTCTCTGTCGTCCTTGTGCATAGGAATTTGCCAGTAACCTGACCGTAAATGAATGGAGGAAAAGTAAGATGCCGCAAAGAGGCAGTCGATGGCATCGTCAATTTGTGGGAGCGGATATACATCTTTTGTAATGAAGAAGACAAGACGACGACGAAGCAGTCAGCAAGCAAGCCACAGTGTCAGTGCTAACCACGCGCCCCGAGCTTGCGCTTGCCCGGATTTTGGCTGCTGGTCGCCTCGCCGCTTCTTGACGTTCGCCTGACGTTTCTCGCATTCCTTGACGTTTACACGTGAATAAATCGCTTTGCATTTGGTGGAGGCTGCGTGGGTCCCCCGCACCAACCTGGAACTCCGCTCCCGGACGCTCCCTTCGGTTCCTGCACCCATGATGGTCAACGACACCTCGACACAGACTGACCCTTCGGCAGCGCCTGCCACCTGCAGCGCCGTGTACCGTGAGCGGGATCCTCCCATCTTCAACGGCTCAGGTGACTCCGATGTTGAAGACTGGTTGTCGACATACGAACGGGTCAGCGCCAATAACAAATGGGACGATTCATCGAAGTTGAGTCACGTCATGTTTTATCTCGCGGACATCGCGCAACTGTGGTATCGCAACCACGAAACCGACATACCCACTTGGTCCGTTTTTAAGACTTCCATTTCGGACGTCTTTGGTCGGCCTACGGCCCGCAAGCTTCGCGCAGAGCAGCGCTTGCGTGAACGTGCGCAACATCCAGGGGAGAATTACACGGGCTACATCGAGGATGTGCTGAATCTCTGCAACCGCGTCAACCCTAGCATGACAGAGGGCGAGAAAATCAAGCACATCCTGAAGGGCATCGAGGATGACGCTTTTCAGATGCTGCTCGCGAGAAATCCCACCACAGTCGCGGCACTCGTCTCCTTGTGTCAAAGCTTTGACGAGTTGCGTAGGCAGCGCACGATCGCCCGCCAAGCCCTCATGACGCCAGACACACTATCGAGCTTGCAGCTAGCTGCCCACTCTGCCGATCAACAGCCGCTGCTCTCTACCATCAAGGACTTTATCCGGGAAGAGGTAGCGCGTCAGCTTTCATTGCTGCCTCTCACGCACGAGCCTTCGCAGTCTTTGGCTCCGGACCTTCAACACGTCATTCGGACCCAGGTTGCTGAGGCCCTCCCGCCTGTGACTCACCAACCACCCGTCACTGCGCCACTTACCTACGCTTCCGTCGCGGCTCGACCCCCTCAACATCCTGCGCCGTATGCTCGACCTGCGATGCCGACCCATGCCTGGCCGACGACCGCGAATGCTGCGCCGCTCGCCTTCGCGAGACCTTCGGCTCCGTTCCTCCGCCGCCCCGACGCGTGGCGAACGCCAGACAATAGGCCCATCTGCTTCGCCTGTGGTGTCGCTGGACACGTCGCCCGCCACTGTCGCCGATGTCCACCTTCGCCATTTGACGTCATTGGCAGGCCTGTCCCTTCCTCTGCCCGGTCGCCTCCAAGGTACGTCTCTGACGATCAGCCAGCCTATGCTAACCGCCGGTCCCTATCTCCGCGACGACGCTCCCTATCACCCATGCGTCGCCGACCTCCTACGGAGGAGGGAAACTGATCGCTGCAGTTCCGGAGGCAAGAGCTGCATGCGCGTCGAACTGCCCAAGGCCTCCATCTATTTCGCCGCAAAACATTATCGACGTCGACGTTGAAGGAACCGCCGCATTAGCGCTTATTGACACGGGGGCCGCTGTTTCGGTTATCTGCGAAAACCTATGCCGCAAGATCAAAAAAGTGACCACGTCGCTCTCGGGACTAATGCTCCGCACTGCCAGCTCACAGTGCATTGCGCCTTCAGCTGTTTGCACCGCACGTGTCGCTATTCAAGGTGAACATTATGTCATCGAGTTTTTCGTGCTGCCGTCATGCTCCCACGACGTTATTCTCGGATGGGACTTCCTTTCACGTCATCGCGCCGTCATAGACTGCTCCCGTGCAGAAGTGGCCCTTACGCCATTGCAAACCTCTCTTTCGGTGGATAATCATCCCGACGCTCACAAACTGGTGGTTGCTGCGGACACAGATATTGCCCCTGAAACGTCGACCCTTGTGCCTCTGTCCTGTACGGCCGCCCCTGACGGAACTGTTCTGTTTGCCCCATCGGAGGTACTTCTCCGCCGTCGCGGCCTACGACTGCCGTTTGCTGTACTTACGGTTGAATCGGGTGCTACTACTATGTTAGTTTCCAACTGGCTCCCATCCTCCGTTACATTACTTCGTGGAGAATCTTTGGGTCACATTCAAGGTGCTGATCTCCTGCGCTCCCTCGAGTTTGCAGAGGACCAACCCCATCTTGAACTGAATGCCATGACATCACCTGTGCCCAAACCTTCGGGTCCAGACAGTTTCCACCCTTCTATTGCTGCCGATCTACCGTCAACACAACGCAGCGAACTTCTGGCCCTTCTTCGAGACTTCCGCTCCTCCTTCGATTGCGCTCAACCATCTTTAGGTCGTACAACAAGCGTCACACACCACATTGACACCGGTTCCCATGCGCCCTTACGCCAACGACCATATCGAGTTTCAGCGGCAGAACGGCGTATTATCAACGAACAAGTGGATGATATGCTTACGCGTGGTGTCATTCAGCCATCCCAGAGCCCCTGGTCCTCTCCTGTTGTACTTGTGCGCAAAAAGGATGGCTCTATCAGATTCTGTGTTGACTACCGCCGCCTCAATAAGATAACTCGGAAGGATGTATACCCGTTGCCCCGCATCGATGATGCTCTCGATTGTTTGCAAGGGGCAGAATATTTCTCGTCACTGGATTTGCGCTCGGGTTACTGGCAGGTTCCAATGGCCGACCCTGACCGACCTAAGACGGCTTTTGTCACCACTGACGGACTGTATGAGTTTAACGTGATGCCGTTCGGATTGTGCAACGCCCCAGCTACTTTCGAACGGATGATGGATAACATCCTTCGTGGCTACAAGTGGAATACCTGCCTCTGCTACCTTGACGACATCGTCATTTTTTCTCGCGATTTTCCAACTCACCTTGTTCGTCTTCGTGCGATTCTCACGTGCCTCACCTCTGCTGGCCTTCAACTTAACATAAAGAAGTGCCACTTTGCTGCACGCCAGCTGACGATACTAGGCCACGTCGTCTGCAAGGAGGGAGTTCTTCCGGACCCCGCGAAGCTCCGTGCCGTAGCCGAATATCCCAAGCCCAATTCCTTGAAAACGCTTAGAAGTTTCATTGGGCTGTGCTCGTATTTTCGTCGATTTGTGCGCGACTTTGCTACCATCATCGCGCCTCTTACCAACCTTCTGACCGCCTCTAACGGCCTGTCTGCTTGGTCAACAGAATGCGACGAATCTTTTCGAACGCTACGGCGCTTACTAACATCGCCACCAATACTCCGTCACTTTGACCCTAATGCGCCTACGGAGATCCATACTGACGCCAGTGGTGTTGGCCTTGGTGCGGTATTGGCTCAAAAACACCAGGATACCAAGAATACGTCGTTGCCTACGCGAGTCGCACGCTCAAGAAAGCCGAGTGTAACTATTCTGTCACTGAGAAAGAGTGCCTCGCTATAATTTGGGCTTTGGCTAAGTTTCGTCCGTACCTTTATGGCCGCCCTTTTGACGTCGTCACGGACCATCATGCTCTATGCTGGCTCTCGTCGCTGAAAGATCCCTCGGGACGCCTCGGTCGTTGGGCGCTTCGCCTGCAAGATTACAACATCCGTGTTGTGTACCGATCCGGCCGCAAACACTCGGACGCTGATGCACTGTCCCGCTCGCCGCTAGCGTCTGACACGGCTTCTCCGTCAGCCTCTTCGGCTCCCTTGTCGCCTATTGACTTTGCAGACATGTCGTCGGAGCAACGCAAGGATGCGTGGATTTGTCAACTCCTTGACTTTCTCACTGACACATCCACTTATCCCGCCCCAAGAACTCTGCGTCGCCAAGCCGCCCATTTCACTATTCGCGACGATCTCCTTTATCGCCGGAATTACGCGTCTGATGGCCGGAGGTGGCTTCTAGTGGTACCTCGCCACATGCGCACGGACATATGCGCTGCTTTCCACGCTGACCCACAAAGCGCTCACGCCGGCGTTCTCAAGACCTACAATCGCTTGCGGCAGCGATTCTACTGGCGCGGAATGTATGCATTTGTGTGCAAGTACATACGTGCTTGCACTGCCTGTCAGCGGCGCAAGACTCCACCTCAACGCCCGGCCGGTACGCTTCAGCCTCTCCCTTGCCCGGCCCGTCCATTCGACCGCGTCGGTATCGACTTATACGGCCCGCTTCCCTCGACCACCTCTGGGAATAGGTGGATAATTGTCGGCGTGGACCACCTCACGCGTTACGCCGAGACTGCAGCTTTGCCTACAGCCACAGCAAGAGACGTTGCGTTTTTCATCTTACGCAACTTCGTACTGCGCCACGGTGCTCCCCGTGAGCTTTTAAGCGACAGGGGACGTGTTTTCCTGTCAGATGCTATTGAAGCCTTGCTCGTGCAGTGTAACATCGTTCATCGCATGACCAGTGCATATCATCCGCAAACTAATGGCCTCACTGAGCGATTTAATCGCACTCTGGGGGATATGCTGACGATGTACACGGCGTCAGACCAGACAAATTGGGACACCGTCCTTCCATTCATCACATATGCGTACAACACTGCTACGCACGCGACTACAGGATTCTCGCCGTTCTTCCTCTTGTACGGCCGTGAGCCATCATGCACGCTGGACACTATGCTTCCCTACACACCTGACTCATCTGAGTACGCTGCAATTTCTGATGTCGCCAAGTACGCCGAAGATTGTCGACAGTTGGCCCGTTCATTGACAACCGAGGACCAAGGTCACCAGAAGCTCAGGCACGACACCGACCGATCTCTCACTACTTTCGCGACCGGTGCCCTAGTTTGGCTTTGGATTCCTCCGAGTACGCCTGGCCTTTCGTCTAAATTATTGGCCCGCTATCATGGGCCCTACCGCATCCGCGCTCGGACATCTCCAGTCAATTATGACGTTGAGCCTTTGACACCGTCTCAAGACTTACGTCGTCGTGGTCGAGAAATCGTTCACGTGAGTCGCCTCAAGCCCTATTATGACCCCTCTATACTGACAACGCCTTAAGTCGCCAGGATGGCTACGCTACTTCCCGGGGGCCAATGTAATGAAGAAGACAAGACGACGACGAAGCAGTCAGCAAGCAAGCCACAGTGTCAGTGCTAACCACGCGCCCCGAGCTTGCGCTTGCCCGGATTTTGGCTGCTGGTCGCCTCGCCGCTTCTTGACGTTCGCCTGACGTTTCTCGCATTCCTTGACGTTTACACGTGAATAAATCGCTTTGCACTTTCTTGGTAATGGCGTTTAGGCGACGATAATCAACGCATAACCGCCACGTACCGTCTTTCTTCTTCACCAATATCACGGGGGCTGCCCAAGGACTAGATGATTCTCGAATGACGCCTTTGCATAGCATTTCTTGGACTTGATCGCTGATTATCTTGCGTTCTGACGGGGACACACGATAGGGTTTTTGTCGGATTGGCTGGGCGGCTCCTGTGTTGGTGCGGTGACGAGTTCTGGACGCAGGAATCGATGGCGGGCCATCGTGCTTCGCAAAGTCGAATACCGAGGTGTGTTTCGTAAGTAGGTCCATCAACACTCGACGCTCGTGGTCACTGAGTGATTTATCAATCATGGAAAGTATCTTCGAGCTCCCGGGGCTCGAGACACTGGTTGCTCCTCCATCGGGTCGCTCTGTAAGTACTGCCACGGATATAGGCGAGTCTTCCTGAAACGTGGCAATCTTTAGGCCTTGAGGTAGCACTGCCGCTTCAGTCGAACAGTTTAGCGCCCACAGCCCCGCGCGGCCATTGGTCACTGAGACCACGCAGTGCGGAACTAACAGGTTTTTCTTGAGGCAGTTTCGATGTACAGGTTCCACTGCCGCATCGAACGAGATAGGAGTTGGCGATGAACAGGCGACGGCAATACGCATCGTGGATAAGGCGGGCACAACTGTATCATCAGAAACGCAAAACACACTCTCCGGGCAAGCTGCACCTTCAAAGAGCACAGGCGAAACACCGGTATCGACAGTGAGTTCTCCCGTTCGGCAGTCAACATTGGCACCACACAATTGCAAAAAGTCAATCCCCAGAATCACGTCATGCGAGGAGCGAGGAAGAACAGTAAACTCGGCATTAAAAACTCTCCCACCCAAAGACACGTTCACATGACACACACCAACCGGGTATAATGATTCACCACTGACTCCATGGAAACTTGTGCACTGGTCCCAACGAAACATAACCTTGCGTCCCAGAAGGCCTTTAAACCGCACACTCATGACCTAGACAGTTGCTCCCGTGTCGACTAAAGCCATTATAGACACCACATCAATCAGTACATGAACCTTATTTTTAAGCATGAAAATAGTTGGAGGCAGTTGAGTCGGCAGCGCACATTGTCCAGCGACCTCACCTCCATCGGCCGCGCTGGCTAGTTTCCCGGCGGGGGCGACACGAAACGGCGCCGAGGCGACGGTGACGTGAATCGCGGCCGCGGGGATGGTGATCGGGAGGCTCGGAAGGCTGGTGGTGGCATCAAAGTACGGTCGGAGGCAGGGGAGCGATAGCGGTTGCGGGTTCTTGCTTCTCCAACGTAGGTCTCCTGGGCGGTGCGTCGGTCCTCTCGGAAGTGGCCTCCTGAAGTGGAGTTCCTGGCCACTGAGTACGCAGTGTACGGCCGCTAGGTCGCATAGTCGGTGGTGACGGTCCGTAGTTCGATGCTTGGCGTCGGCTACAGTACCTAGCTATGTGGCCAGGCACGCAGCAGAAGTAACACACTGGCAAAGGGCGAACTTCGGGACGCGGATTCAAGTATTCTGCCGAAGACATCGGTTGAGGGTAACGAGGCTCTTCCCCTTGAAAGTCGTAGGTCGCGGCAAGTCTTCGTGGACGAAAGCTGCGTGGGCGTGCATCAAAACTTTGAGGGGGCGAATCATAGCATGGTGGTTCGGTCGTGTCGTAATGCGGTTCGTCCCTGGAGCCGTTAAGATCCGCAACGTTCAACGAGTGGTTCCAGGTAGCCGAAGGGGGTTCCCAAAGAGTTTCTCGGAAAACGGGGAAGCTGCAACGTGGCGCCGCATAACGTGCCTGTTCTTCATGCCGCTGGAGCTCCTCGCGGACTATCTGGCGGATGGCGGACGAAAGCTCTGGGTGCGGAGAACTCGTCTCAATACTGGCTACGGTCGTTACGTTGGCCAGCAGTCCAAACTTTCGTGTAATTCGGCGAGTCTTCAGAGCCTCGAACGTACGGCAGTGCCGTATCAGTTCTGATACGGTGCTCAAGTTCTCTTTACCAATGAGGAGGTTGTACACGTCTTCTGCTATTCCTTTTAAGAGGTGCCCCACTTTATCTTCCTCTGTCATTTGAGGGTTGACGGTTCGGCACAGCTTCAAAATCTCTTCAATATAGGTAGTGCAAGTCTCGCCAGGCACTTGATTGATTGATGTGTGGTGCTTAATGACGCAAGGGCCAAGTATGGCCAAAGAGCGCCATGACAAATGGTAATGAATTGTTCATGTATTATAAATGAAGTGATTACATTGAGTTACAAGTGTAAATGTAGTTTGGCTGTAAAGAGGCCTAAAAACGGGTCGCTGTAAACTGCGTAAAATATAATTACAATGATTTATAATAAAATAAAAAGTGCATAAAAGTTTCACTACGATAAACTGATGTAATAAAGACATACAATAACTACTGTCTCCACAGGGCTCTTGAAGTAGAGAGCTCAGAGGCATGTTCTATAAAGGCTACTGTCACTGCAGCTACAGCCTCGAAGGCGAGGCTTTGCTACATATGACCTGGCCAAATTATTTCTAAGACGTTCACTTCATCTAAAAAGCTAAAAACTGTTTCCAGGTTAAAAAGCGGTTCGTTACTAAGAAAAAATGCTGGGTGAAGTGGAATTTGCTGGCGATACGCAGAACGGAAGTACTTTTTACGCTCAGCTTCTAATTCTCTGCACTGGACTAGGACATGGAGCACTGTAAGGGTGTCGCCACACCTTCGACATGATGGAGGATCACTTCCAGTCAATAGGTAAGAGTGGGTGCCGAAGGTGTGACCTATTCTTAATCGACAAAGGAGCACTTCTTTGTGTCGTGCTGTTTTTTCGGATATCCAGTGCCCTAATTTAGGTTTGATCAAGTGCAGTTTATTGGCTACCTGGGTATCCCACTCTTTCTGCCAGTGCTTCTTCAGCTTATGCCGTAAGTATGGTTTAATGTCTGTGGCCGGAATGGGTATGTTTATGTCAGTGTCGCTAAAAGCTACCGAGGTGGCGTTCTCGTCAGCATCTTCGTTGCCTTTTATACCACTGTGTCCAGGTACCCAGCATAGGATGATTACTTGTTTGCCCATATAAGCTGAGCATAGCAATGCATAGAGTTCGTTAAAGACAGTGTTTTTATGTTTTCGTAAACTCATTAGGGCTCGGACTACACTCAGAGAGTCCGTGAACACAACAGCCCTAGTGAGAGTCGTTTCAGTTATGTGTTTTACTGCAGAGAGGATCGCGTATGCTTCAGCCGTAAAAATACTGGTATGTGGGTTAAGTGTACCGGATATTAAAAGCGATGGTCCTACAGCTGCGTAAGCAACACCGCCAGGAGACTTTGAAGCGTCTGTGTAAAACTCAGCACAGGAATATTTCTCCTGAAGCTCAAGGAAATGTGAGTGTATATGTGCCTCAGGTGCTTGTTTTGAAATTTCTACGAAAGAGATGTCACATTCGATAGTCTGCCACTCCCAAGGCGGTGGAAGCCGAGTAGGAGCCATTAGCACATTCTCTAGAAGAGGGACGTCTGTTTCTTCGGACAGTGCTTTCAACCGGAGGGACAGAGGAGGCCTAGTGGCTGGGCGGTTATGGAACAGCCTGGTCGTGGACAAGTCGCGAGCAATTGAATAGCACGGATGATCTACATCTGATTTCACCTTCAAGGCATAGGAGAAGCTTAAATATGTCCATTGGAAGTGTAGAGACCATTCATTACATTCAACGTACAGGCTCTGTACAAGACTTGTCCTGAAGGCGCCTGTAGCAAGGCGGATACCCAAGTGGTGGATAGTATCTAACATTTTCAAAGCACTAGGTGTAGCAGAATTATAGACTATGGCTCCGTAGTCAAGGCGTGTTCGTATTAGACTTTTATACAAGCTTAGGAGGCATCTCCTGTCGGCTCCCCAGGATGTCCGTGACAACAGCTTCAACAGGTTCATAGTCTTGAGGCACTTCGCTTTAAGGTACTTCAGATGGGAAATAAAGGTTAGTTTATTGTCTAAGATGATACCTAAGAATTTATGCTCGGAGCTTACAGATAGACGTTCCCCATGAAGGTCTATAGCGGGATCTGGTAGTACACCTCTCTTGTTGGAGAAGAGTACGCATGTACTTTTATGGGGGTTTAGCTTGAAATCATTCTCATCCGTCCATTTAGACAATTTATTTAAGGCAAGCTGTACTTGTCGCTCGCAGGTACTAAGATTACATGATTTGAAACCCATTTGGATGTCATCCACATATACAGAATAAAACATTGTACGTGGTATGACAGTTTGGAGCGAGTTCATTTTGACAATAAATAAAGTACAGCTCAGCACACCACCTTGTGGTACACCAGCCTCCTGCGTGAATTGTCGAGACTGAACGTTACCAACTCTAACACGGAACGTGCGATCAGAGAGGTAGCTCTGAATCACATTTAACAAATTGCCTCGGACTCCCATTCCAGCCAGGTCACGGAGAATTCCAAAACGCCAAGTTGTGTCGTATGCCTTCTCCATGTCTAAAAATACTGATAGGAAAAACTGTTTGTGTACAAAGGCATCACGGATATTGGTCTCGATGCGGACGAGGTGATCTATTGTGGATCTACCTTCCCTGAAACCGCATTGTAAGGGATCGAGTATTTTGTTGCTTTCAAGAAAATGGACGAGGCGCCGGTTAATCATTTTTTCAAAGAGTTTGCATATACAACTTGTCAGAGCTATTGGCCTATAGTTACTGGCCGAGGAAGGGTCCTTGCCTTCTTTGAGAATAGGAATTACAATTGCTTCTTTCCAGGCGGACGGAATGTAGCCGGCAGATAACATGGAGTTAAAGAGTGACAGTAGTGTTCTGTGGGTTTCAGGGTGTAAGTGTTTTATCATTTCGTAAAGTATTCGGTCACTTCCCGGAGCAGACTTGTTACAACAATTGAGTGAAGCCTGAAATTCTGCCATGCTAAATGGACGATTGTATGCTTCATTGGCTGTGCCTTTCCGACCCAGAGGTTGTCGCTCTGCTTGTCGCTGGTATCTTAGAAATGTATCTGTGTAATGGGATGTACTGGAAATGTGCTCGAAATGTGCTCCTAGACAATCAGCCTGGTCCTCAAGTGTGTCTCCTTGTGTGTTTACTAAAGGTAGAGGATGGGTTTCGCGGCCTTTTATTTTCTTAACCCTGTTCCAGACTTTCCTTTCGTCTGTATAAGAACTAATGCAGCAGATGTATTTCTGCCAGCTTTCCCTTTTGGCACGGCGGCGCGTTCTTCTACCTTCCGACTTTATTTTCTTGAAGATGATAAGGTGTTCTGTAGTCGGCGAGTCACGGAGGTTATTCCAAGCCTTATTTTGTTTCTTTCGCGCTTCCCTACATTCATCGTTCCACCAGGGAACACGTCGTTTAGAAGGCGATCCATTTGTTTGCGGGATACATATTGACGCTGCGTCCACAATAAATGCTGTTAAATATGCCACTGCATCGTCAATACTTTGCATACGAATGTTATCCCAGGTCAAATGTGTAAGGTCTCGGTATCGCTGCCAGTCCGCGGAGTCGACTTTCCACTGGGGCACATGTGGTGAGCATTCGTCTTGTTTTGTTAATCGTAAGATAATTGGAAAATGGTCACTCCCGTATGGATTGTTAACCACCTTCCATTCCAAGTAGGGCACGACTGTGCTTGACGCAATGCTTAAATCTATGCATGAAAATGTCTTGTTTGCGACGCTGTAAAAGGTTGGTTGTTTCTTATTTAGCAAACATGCACCTGTAGATAACAGGAAATTTTCTATCAGGCGTCCTCTGGCATCACATCGAGAGTCGCCCCACAACGTATTATGTGCATTTAGGTCTCCAACGACAATGTACGGTTCCGGAAGTTGTGCAATAAAGCTTTCAAATTCTGTTCTGGAGAGTTGATAGCTTGGCGGAATGTATAAAGAAGTAATTGAAAGCAGCTTACCAAAAAGCACTGCTCTGACTGCAACTGCCTCAAGAGGCGTTTGAAGCTCTAAATGCTGGCAGGGTACACCCTTGTCGACTATTATGGTGACACCGCCAGATGAGGCGAGAGTGTCGTTTCGGTCTTTGCGGTAAATGGCATATTGCCGCAGAAATTTTGTGTGTGTAGAATTGAGGTTTGTCTCTTGCACACAGAGAACCCGTGGATTGAACTTGTGTAGGAGCTCCTTTATGTCGTCCAGATTGTGGAGTAGACCTCTAACGTTCCAATGTATTATTTGTGTAGCCATACTGGAGGCGTATATTGCTGTGTGTCAAGAGCTAAACCGAATAGGCTCACGAGGCCTTTCCAGGCCCCGTGATACGTGATTTTTCTTTTTTCCCGGCGGGCTCTGTGGAGCTACGCCGTTCCTTCGGCGTTTGAGACACCGGAGGAGTGTTGGTTGCCTCCATCGCCTCTTCAGAGGCGCTGGATGCCGCCCGCTCGGCGAGCACACTGGGGGGTTTTTCGGGCCTGTCTGCACGAGCAGTGGCCCTGGGACCTGCAGGCCCGGAAGTCTGCTGGCCCTTCTTGGTTGGGGGTGGAGCAGCGCTTGCTGCTCCTGCCAGGGGGGCTGATGGCGTGACCGTTGTCACACTCCGTGTGACTCGGGCGGCCACCGAAAGATGTGGTGCAGCCCCCCGGCGCGCCGCATCAGAGTAGGACGGATTAGACTGATTGAAAGAAGAAAAACGCTTGCGCGCTTCTGGAAAGGAGATGTTTAGTTTCACTTTGAGTTCTATTATGTCCTTTTCTTTCTTCCATGTCGGGCATGTTCGTGAGTAGGCGGGGTGGTCTCCGTCACAGTTGGCACAGTGGTTTGTGGAAGTGCACACTTCTGAGGAATGGTCTTTAGATGCACATTTTGCACAGGTAGATCGCCCTCGGCAACTTTGCGACCCATGCCCAAAACGCTGACACTTGAAGCATCGGCGCGGATTTGGTATGTACGGTCGTACACGCAGTTTACAATAGCCGGTTTCAATCGTCTCAGGGAGGTTGCTTGTACCAAAGGTAATGATAACATGTTTGGTTGGGATTTCCTTATTGTCGCGCCTTATCTTGATTCTTTGGACCTTAACCACATTTTGTTCTTGCCATCCTTCCAACAACTCACTCTCACTAAGTTCAAGCAGGTCGTCATCAGAGATGACGCCGCGCACAGTGTTCATTGACCGGTGTGGGCCCACGGAGACAGGAATATCCCCAAACGCCACGAGTTTTGACAGCTTGTTGTACTGGAGATAGTCACGGACTTCTAGAAGAAGGTCTCCACTTCCCATCTTAGTTACTTTGTAACCTGTGCCAATTGCTTCTGTAAGAGATTTTGCGACCACAAATGGGAATATCGTACGGACAGTCTTTGTTTCACTTTGGCTATGTATCACATGGTACTTGGGAAATGTTTCTATTGGTTTCATGCGGAATTTGAAGGTTTCGTCGGTGCGCCCCCTTTTCAGGGAGCGATCAGGCAGCGGGGGAAAAGGGTTTGCCATATAAAACTGGAAAATTCGGCGGCGATGGTAGCCACCCACCACCGAGCCCAACAAGGGGACGCTACAAGGTTGGAATACCTGTAGACGCCAGCTATGCATCGCCGCTATAACCTAATATAAAATACGCAAGGTTGGATAGCTACACCAGGTTAACCCTTGCCGCCCAGAAATTCGGAAGTGAGAAGAAGTGACTAGAAGACAGGAAAGATGGAAAAGTGAGGGAGAAAGATAAAAGATTGAAGAGGGGGACAGGAAAAGGCGACTGCCGATTTCCTCCAGGTGGGTCAGTCTGGAGGTGCCGTCTATGTGAAGCAGAGGCCGAAGAGGTGTGTTGCCTCCGCCGGGGGGCCTTAAAGGTCCGAACACCCGGCATCGGCTCAACCTCCAGGATCCCCCTTTCCCCAGACACGGCTAAGCCACGCACGGCTACACGTGGGAGGGTCCAACCCCCGTGTGCTCGGGTCCGTGGTGTCGCAACCCACCAAACGCCTGCTTGCGCAAACGCCCCTGCGGGCCGCCAGGCACTTGAGCTCTCTGGGCTAATGTGAATTCCGCACGTTTCTTCTTTGCGTCCGATTCGCCGAAACATTTCTTGATCTCCTCAACGAAGCGCGTCCACGTAGTTAGCATGTCCGCGTGGTTGTCGTACCATTCCAACGCCGCGTCGGCCAAGAAGAAAACAACGTTCCTAAGCTGATTGGCAGCATTCCAATTATTGTATTGGCTTATCCTTTCGTAATGGGTTCGCCACTCATCCACATCTTCATCTGCCTTCGCCGAGAACGTGCGTGGCTCTCGGTAGTGCTGGATAGGGACTAGGCTCGCTGGGGCACTGCTGGTGAGGGTGTGTTGCTCGGTGGCCTTGATTGAGCGTGACGGCGGAAGTCCGGCGAGGCGACGGCTTCGGCGTAGTTCTTGTGCTGATGGCTCCGTCGTTATTCTGCATAACTCATTAAGCCTGGAGGAAGGCTTATGAAAGGAAAAAAAATTGTGATCAAGCTGAGAGTTTTAGCAAGCTGCAAAGAAAGCCCACGCAAGTTTTTCGGAGAATGAGCTTTACGGTTGCATTCGTCTTTCCTGCGCTTCTGTTCCGCACCCGAGCTAACCAGGAGACAAACAGATCGCCGAGCGAGGATGAATCTATAGAAAATTTCTACAAGCACAACGACACTCAACATGGGCAACCTGCTCCCCCGAACCTCGTAAGGTGGAGGAAGGCCCATCAGAGGGAAAAATGTCATCTAATCAAGTTTAGCACGAAGCTTTTTCCGAAAGAAAGCTGTGCAGTTGCAAAACATTCTTCCTCCTCCGGCGATAAAACCGGCAATAATGTATTTGATGGGTGTTCATTCCACATGTGACTTAACCAGAAGGCTAGCAAATACTTAGAGAAATAACAAATTATTAAAAAAGTCTAAGTACAGGCACAGTCAGTATGGCAAATGAATTGTGTGGAATTCCGCATAGTAATCTAGCCGAGTCTAGCACCGACCTAAAAATTCTTACCGGCCGCAAGATGCGCGAAGGCTTACAAACGTGAGAAACGGCAATTTTGCCGCGGCTAGCAGAATCAATTCAAGTGTTCCTGCACGTAAACAGAATGGGCGGTTGTGAAATACAGACAGAAGGTACCCATAAATTAGGGGTGCCGAATGGAGTAAGATAGGGGCCCACAGAATGAGAGGTTGTGAAAAACAGAAGATAACCATAAATTAGGGGTGTCGAAAGGAGAGAGGTATAGGCCGAAAATTGGGAGAGCTGTATGCGATGTAGGACAATGGCAAACGTAGCATGCAGTAATCATGTATATAAAACACGTGGTGTCTGCATGTTGCTGCTTCTGTCTGCTGCTCCACACGTACGTTCACAAAGCCTAAACGCCTCAGCGCAACCTTAGAGCTACTACTTTACAACAGGTATCACACTCGTCGCGTTATCACTGTGCTCGCAACCAGAGACAAGCCATCTCATGATACCCCCGTTCTTGTTTAGCACTGTGGTTTAGGATTATCCAAAGAGCACATCAAGGAGAGAAACAGCTTTTATGGACGTGAGGGCACAGCAAGTAATGCCCATGACATGAAATTATTCGTAATTTAGACAACGTAGACTGTAAGCTGAACCCCGCGGACAGGTGGGTAGGCGTATACATTATGCAAATGTATGGTGCGGCCGCGAAATATCGCCAGCGTTTTAAAATGTACCGCAGCTCTCTACGAGGTCGCGACACAATGCAGTTTTTTGGCAGTTATATGGAATATGTCACGCCATTTTTAGTGTTCTGCTTGATTGCATTATTCATTATCACCAGCTTCGCAGTTAGGTAGTTTAAGGCAAAACTTCCCATGAAACTGGTGTAGAGCGTTCTAGAAATATCAAACAGAGCAGTTTTGAACGTTTTGTTAGCAGCCATGCGGCATCCATAACAAAGCCCTTAACATACGCGGAAAAAAATACATGTGGCTTGTCCGCTTGCGCGCAGAGATTGCAGTGCTCTCAAACTTCCCACGAATGAAGGAACAGAGAATTTAGAACGGAGTGGTGCAGCTTACAAATATGGCTCGTCTACGTCTGTCTCGTTCGCCGTCCATTGTCCGAGTTCGCGCGTCATAAGTCATGGCTTAAAGATGGACATGGAAAAGACGCAGGCGTTCGCTGCGCCATTTACGGCACCGGCATACTTGCTCGCGAAACAGTATACAATATTCACAGGCGGACTAACACACGGAGTTCATCAGAGCACTGCAGTTGCGACGAACAAGCAGGCACGCACGTGCCTGCTTGTGCAGTAAGTGTTCCTTAATATTGGCGAAGTTGAATAACTACTATTTGCCAATTATGCGGATACAAAGAAACCTACCTTGTAATGCTTTAAACCAGCGCGCCACGCTGGAAGATGGGGTCGGGAGCGCTTCTTACCTCACCGTGCATTCAAGAACAAGTCGCCTAATTGTAAAGGACGCGTAAATGGTTCGTGTAGGCTTCTTATAAATGCATGCAGTGTAACCGTATTAATGCATCGAGCTTCTTTAAATTCACTGGAGAAATTGAGATGCATGCGCCATGAGAACAGCTCTCCCCCATCAAACGCAGATGCATTTTGAGGAATGAAAATAAATATTCATTGCTCGTATGCACTTATACCCCTGTCACACCGCACATGTAATGTCATTTGCAGTAAATGACATTCATACCGAATGTAATTGCGGTCTTTCTATGGTGCTGGCCACCATAGTCTTGCGTTCCCAGTCTACACGGGTAAACAAAATGGCATTCGCAATTGATGGCAATGTTTATCGGCAGGCTGCTATGATAACGAGACCTTACAAATCATGCTTCTTATTTACATATTTTCACTATATTGTTAGGTAGCTTAAGGCAAAACTTCCCATGTTTGACCAATCGAGGAGGCTGATTGAAGAAATTGGAATCAAAACAGTTTGGAGTCATTTTACGTTATATCGCTCCAATAAGTGAAGAAACAGTGCATTTTTACGGTGAGTTTGATGGCGCATATTACACTTC
>NC_051163.1:99646435-99676302 GCF_013339745.2 Dermacentor silvarum | reverse complement strand
CCGGAGGCTTGCACTTGGATAGAATGGAAAGGGGATAAAATGAATATGTCCAATTACCGACCAATATATCCGCATTGTCCCCGTTTTCTAAGGTTTTTGAGAAAGTAGTGCTAGCCCGATTAGATAAGTTTTTCGCAGCGCACAACGTTTATACTAAAGAGCAATACGGATATATAAAAAGCAAGTCGACTGAGAACATTGTGGAAAAAACTAAAATAAACATAGAAAGACAATTATTAACCATAGGCATTTTTATGGACCTAACCAAGGCTTTTGATCTTGTGAACCATATTGCTAAAAAAAACTTGAAAAGTATGGTGTTCGTGGAGCGCCCCTAAGCCTAATTAGCACATATTTGAAAAACTAGCAGCAGTACGTAGTGGTTAGCAATATGTCGTCATCCCAAATGATCACTAACAGCGGAATTCCCCAGGGATCCATATTAGGGCCTTTTATTTTTGTAGCATACATCAACGATTTACCCGACTATCTCTCAGAAGACTGAATTTTATACGCGGACGATACAAATATTTTCCTGACAGCTAATACGGAAACAGATCTTTACAAAAAAGGCAATGATGTCCTGCTTACACTATCTAACTGGCTTCAATCTAACTGTCTTCTCGCAAACACAAAGAAAAGTAACTATATAGTTTTCACTGCAAAAAACACCCGACTAATGAACACTATATCATTAAACTTCAACAGATATTCTTTGGAAAGGGTTAACGAGACAAAATGTTTGGGCATCTACTTCGACAGTCAACTAAAATGGCATGAACATATTCACGAAACTACACTAACCATCTATAAGAAAATCCCTATACTGTATAAACTACGTTACATTTTCCCTTTGAACACACTCCGTACAGTTTATGTCAGTTGTATACATTCGCATATTACGCATACCATTATCATATACGGACTCACGTACCCCCCCCCCCCCCCCCCCCCCCCACACACACACACTTTATTGCCAATTATTGCAGCACAAAATACAGCACTTCGAGCTATTCTCTTCCTAAAAAGAACGGACTTATTCACATTCGCCTACCCATTACTTAATATACTACCGGTGAAACGTTGCATTGATTACCACAATCTCATTTTTCTCTATAAAATCATGTACAAAATCATACAATGTCCTTCTGTAAAAATTCATTATCAAAATACCACATATCCTCTACGATCATACACCTCGAAAACTCTAACCGTTCCAAAATCTCGCACTAATTGTGGATCGTTTACATTCTCGCATACCGCATCGCAGCTCTGGAATAAATTACCAACAGATTTTACAGCCCAACAGCCATTTATGAGCTACAAAACTAATCTTCGCTCTTTTATGCTCGCGTCTCTTGCTTCATGAGTACGTACCATATTTCTTCTGACTTACACATTCGTTTTCGCGCGCACTTTAGTCTTTATATAACAGCCTATAACATAGGGGCCCCTTCCACAACTCCTGCGAGAGTTATAGAGCCCCACCTTTATATCATACCCAATGTACAAATCTTCTTGTGGTTAATAAACTCAAACTCAAACTCCATAAGATTGAATTAATTACACTAAATAATTCAATATCGGTAACGAAAAAATTACTGGGGGCTACTACGCTCTACTGGAAACAATACGCACTAGGTTTGCTTCGCATAACGCCGTTGCTCTTTTTTTAAATCGTGCTGCGGGATAGCTGGGACACCCTGTATATATATATATATATATATATATATATATATATATATATATGAAAGTCAGAAGCACAACTTCGCGGTTATCTAAAGTTTAATATTTTCCCAACAGTTTCGGTCGGTGGACCGACCTTTTTCAAGGGACCTTTTTTTCCCTTGAAAAAGGTCGGTCCACCGACCGAAACTGTTGGGAAAATATTAAACTTAAGATAACCGCGAAGTTGTGCTTCTGACTTTCCTAAATACGCTTGGCCCATTGAAAAATCCAGTTACTACTATATATATATATATATATATATATATATATATATATATATTGTTACGGAGAGTTGGGCAGAAATGACTTTATTTACAGGAGATGGATGATGGTGAGCGCGCAACCAGGCCTAGAAGCACTTCGTCCTCCTCTTCTTTTCAACTGCCTCTTGTATGCTCGTTACATTCCCCCACAAGCAGACGAAGCCCGTAGGGCGAGTTAGGAGGCATCAGTAGGGTAAAAACGTTTCAGGCGAGCAACATGAGTCACTTGCGTTCTACTTGATCGCCGGCCATTGTCCAGGAGGCGAGCTACCACATAACAAAGTTCACTCAAACGTTCCAGGACAACGTATGGGCCAGAATAGTGGGACAGGAACTTTTGACACAAGGCCCGCTTGCGTTGTGGTGTCCAAAGAAGCACCAAGTCGCCTTTGGCGAACGAAACAGGCCCGTGACGCTCGTCGTAACGGTCCTTTGAACGGTGTTGCGAGGCCAAAGTACGAAGGCGGGCTATTCGGCGGGCTTCTTCAGCGAGGCACACAGTCTTTGACACAGAATCGTCGTCGTGCAGAATAAAGTTTAAGAAAGTATCGAGAGGGCTGCGCGGTAGCCTTGCATAGAGGAGATAAAATGGGCTGTAGTTCGTGGTTTCATGTTTCGCCGTGTTGTATGCGTAGGTTATGAAGGGCAGCACGTCGTCCCAGTTCTTATGGTTGGAGGAAACATACATGGCAAGCATGTTGGTCAGTGTTCGGTTCGTCCTTTCAACGAGGCCATTGGTCTGTGGATGATACGGTGTGGAGTGACGGAACTCAGAAGTGCACAGACGAAGTAGCTCCTCAACGGCGTCCGCAGTGAACTGGCGACCACGGTCACTGATGATAACACGCGGCGGACCATGACGAAGAACTACGGAACGCAGCAGGAAAAGCGCCACACATGCAGCGGTGGAAGAGGGTATGGCTGCAGTTTCTGCGTACCGTGTGAGATGGTCCACGCAAACGATTATCCAACGGTTCTTATTGTTAGATAACGGGAATGGACCCATAAGGTCAATGCCTACTTGCTCGAAAGGTGTACTGGGCGGTGTCAATGGCTGCAGGGGACCTGGTACAGCGGTGGTTGGTCGCTTGTGACGTTGACACGTTTCACAACTAGCGACATAGTGTTTGGTTGTCTGGTACATGTTGGGCCAATAAAAGCGCTCTTGCGTGCGGTGTAGCGTTCGCACGACACCAAAATGACCAGATATCGCATCGTCATGCATGGCGCGTAAGACGTCGGCGCGGAGACTCTCGGGAACAACTAGAAGAAAACGTGCTCCATTCCCGGAGTAATTGTTCTTATACAGCAACTCATCACGAATGGTGAAGCGACCGCTGCCTTGAGCAGTACGAGCGGCGGCAAACAGCGGATCCAGGTTGAGATCATTGCGTTGCTCTCTCTGAAAGTCTGCCGCGTCGGGGAACGTACGAGTAATGGCAGCGAGATAGTCATCAAAATTCTCAGCTTCGCAGTCGGAAGTCGCAAGAGGAATGCGAGAAAGGCAGTCTGCGTCGGCATGACGACGTCCGCTCTTGTATGACACCACGAAGTCATATTCCTGTAGGCGCAGCGCCCAGCGCGCGAGTCGACCTGATGGATCACGCAAGCCAACCAGCCAGCATAAAGAGTGATGATCGGTGACTATCTTAAATGGTCTTCCGTAAAGATAACATCGAAATTTCTGCACGGCGAAAACAGCTGCCAGGCATTCCTGCTCCGTAACCGTATAATTGCGCTCGGACTTGCTCAGACAACGGCTGGCATATGCAACGACATGTTCGGCGTTGTTGTGACGTTGTACAAGTACCGCTCCTATTCCGATTCCACTAGCATCGGTGTGGACTTCAGTCGGGCAAGATGGGTCGAAGTGACGCAAGAGGGGTGCTGACGTTAGTATAAATTTCAGTTGCGAGAATGATGCGTCACACTCCGGTGTCCATGTGAAGGATACATCCTGTCGCAGAATAGATGTCAACGGGTGAACAATATCGGCAAATCGGGGTACAAAACGACGAAAATAGGAACATAGACCAATGAAGGAGCGAAGTTCTCGTGCTGTCTGTGGTGGTTTGAAAGAGCTGACTGCTTCAATCTTACGGGGATCGGGTCTGACGCCATCCTTGTCGACTAGATGTCCCAGAACCAATGTTTGACGCTCGCCAAACCGACACTTTTTTGAGTTTAAAACTAGTCCAGCTTTCTCGATGCAACTCAGAACGAGACTCAGGCGGGCGTTATGTTCTTCCAACGTGCGGCCGAAGATTACAACATCATCCAAGTAACACATGCATATCTCCCACTTTAGGCCACGTAATATTGTATCCATGAATCTTTCAAAGGTGGCGGGAGCATTACAGAGGCCAAAGGGCATAACATTAAATTCGAATAAGCCATCTGGGGTCACGAATGCGGTCTTTTCCTTGTCTTTAGATTCCATAGGTATTTGCCAATACCCCGATCGTAGATCAAGCGTCGAAAAATAAGAAGCAGCGTGTAAGCAATCGATGACGTCGTCGATTCGCGGTAGTGGGTAGACATCCTTCTTCGTCACAGCGTTTAGACGTCTGTAATCTACGCAGAATCTCCAGGAACCATCTTTCTTCCGGACGAGGATTACTGGAGCTGCCCATGGGCTGGACGACTCTTGAACAACACCTTTTTTCATCATTTCCTTAACTTGTTCTGCGATAACCTTGCGCTCTGAGGATGACACGCGGTAGGGCTTCTGGCGAATGGGGTGTGCTGAGCCGGTATCTATTCTGTGGCGAGCTCGTGATGATGGTAAATCAAGTGGCTTATCTCCGTGGGTAAAATCAAATGCAGCAACATGTCGAGATAGGACTTGTACCAGTGCTTGACGCTCAGGTGTGCAGAGAGCCTTGCTGATCATACCGAGAATCAGCTCTTCAGAAGGGCGATAATCGCATGGAGAGTAAGCAGGAGCGGGCTCTGCTGTGAGTACTGCTATTGAGCTGCATGAAGCTTCATCGAAAAGGGCAATTTTCATGCCTCGAGGCAGAACTACTGGCGTGGCGGAACAATTCAGCGCCCACAACGTTGCGACTCCTCTCGTCAAGCACACGACAGAGCAAGGCACGAGTATACATTTTTTAGCACAGTTAATGCTGATGGGCCTAATCACGAGGTCAACGCAAGGAGCGTCAACAGTAGTTGCACAAACACGAACGGGCGTTAGGCACCATGAGGGGGCAAGCACTGCATCAAGCACACTGAGTGTATTCCTTTCTTCGTCACACGAGCTTTGTTCAGAAAGCGCGGGTAAAAGCACCTCGTTCACATGGATTTCACCATTTCCACAGTCCACAGAAGCGCCGCAGTGTTGAAGGAAATCTATGCCGAGAATCACATCGTGCGAACAGCGGGCAAGGACTAAAAACTCCGACACAAACACTTTCCCAGCCAACGTAACACTTACAGCGCAAACACCGAGGGGGTGGAGCCACTCTCCGCCCACTCCACGAAAGGTAACGGCATCGTCCCATGAAAACATAACTTTGTGGCCTAGGCGGTTCTTGAAAGCGAGGCTCATGACAGACACATTCGCACCAGTATCAACTAAAGCAGTGGTCGGCAATCCGTTAACTAGCACATTCACTTTGTTTTTGATCATCACAGCAGGCAGAGGTATTTCATCCAAAGACCGTCCGGCGACCTCACCTCCATCGGCCGCGGAGGCTAGTTTCCCGGCGGGGGCGAAGATGCACGGCGCCGAGGGGACGGAGAACGACGAGGACGGTTAATTGGTGGTGTCAGGCTGCGGTCAGACGCTGGCGAATCGCTGCGTCTGATCTCGCGCGAGAAACGGTCCGTGGGAAGTGAACTGGTCCATGGGTCGTGCGAAGTACGGGTTCCAGGTGGCGAAAACATCGGCGGTGTCCTTCGTGGCTGACGGTGTTGGCGACAGTAACGAGCTATGTGTCCCGTGGAACCGCAGCTGTAGCACACGGGAGGGTCACGGTTCACTGTATACTCTTCAAAACCAATGCTTGCTCTCTGTGGGCGGTAAGCGAGTTCGTTCTCTCTTGGGTAACTCGCCTCCGGTGTTCGCTGGGATCGGTTGTATCGGTCGTAATTGGGGTCCTGGTAGTAGGGTCGACGTTGCTCTGGTCGCGTCCCGGCATCATAAGTCACGGGGCCTTGGCGATAATACCGTGGCTCTGCCCATCGTGATCGAGCGTCAGAGGGAGCGCCGCTTTCGTAAACAAGTGGTGGCTGTCGAGGCGGGAGTCTATATTCCGCTGGATACTCGGAGAAGGATGAAACGGTTGTCTCAACAGCTGGGGACGAGCATGGGTGATAAGTATCGCGGTGAGTCACTTGTGAGTGTAGGCTGAGCTCTTCTCGAACTATTTGACGGATCGTTGAAGCAAGATCGAGCGACTGGTCGTTATCTATGCTTGCAACGGTCGTAACGTTGGCTAATCTGCCAAACTTCGGCGTAACGCGCCTCGTCTTAAGCTGCTCGAACGTGCGGCAGTGCCGGATGACGTCGGCGACAGAGGCCAGGTTGTCTTTAGCAATCAGAAAGCTATAAACGTCCTCGGCGATTCCTTTTAGGATGTGCCCGACTTTGTCTTCCTCGGACATGCCAGAGTCCACCATCCTGCAGAGTTTTAGCACTTCCTCAATGTAGGTCATGCATGTTTCGCCCGGTACTTGCGCGCGTTGTGAAAGCGTCTGCTCTGCCCTTTTCTTTTTCGTCACGGAGTCACCGAAGCGCTCTTTGATTTGCGAAACAAATCTTTCCCATGTTGTGAATGTCTCCTCGTTGTTGTCAAACCACACCAACGCGGTATCCGTAAGAAAGAACACAACGTTGGAAAGCTGGGAAGTGCTATTCCACTTGTTGTAGGCGCTCACCCGTTTGTAATGGATGAGCCATTCATCGACGTCTTCGCCCGGTTTTCCGGCGAAGGGACGTGCATCTCGTAGTTGCTGGGCAGAACTGGCAGAGGCTGGGACAGGCCGTTGCTCTTCCGCGTCGCGGGACATCTCCAACTCCGCTGGGTTCGGTGGAAGTCCAGCAAGGCGGCGGCTTCGACGAAGAACTTGCGGTATAACCTCCGTCTTCGGGTGTCGATTACCCAGCACCTTCCACCACAACTGTTACGGAGAGTTGGGCAGAAATGACTTTATTTACAGGAGATGGATGATGGTGAGCGCGCAACCAGGCCTAGAAGCACTTCGTCCTCCTCTTCTTTTCAACTGCCTCTTGTATGCTCGTTACAATATGTTTCGTGCGCCATAAATATTCCCATTTGAAAGTCAGCGCCTGTCCTTGTCTGTTCTTCGGTTTTGCCGTCGTTCAATAAGTCGCGCTGTTATCGTTAGACACAGAAGAACTCTTTAGAGCAGGGCTGCACGACATATAGCCTCAGGGCCGCATGTGGCCCACGAGGCATATCTTTAGTGGTCCACGGCAGTGCTCAGAATTCTAAGGCGTGCCGTACGTAGCTGCAGTCAGAGCCTAGCTATATGATGGAAAAAACGGCAATTTTGTCGCCGAGCATAAAGCCGGGCAAAAACTGCTTGTGATGCCTCGAAAGAAAAATTTACGGTAGAAGCGTATGATCTCTGGCGGGGAGCAGATAAGAAAGGCGCACGACCAATCAACGTATTCGTTAGGTTACCGACGCCAAGATCGCATCACTGCCATAATTGTATCGAACATGTGCCTTCGCAATATGTTTGGATTGAATGATCGCGGACGGTAGCGGCTGTAAATATGTGCCTTTTGTTTGGTGCGTTCGTCTTAATTTTAAACCTTGACAAATACTCGCATTTCTTCAGATTGCGGCGCTTCGAGAGTTAGCGTCAGTCGATGGATGGCGTAGAATTGGAGCTTACGACGTCGTTCGAAAGTTGCTACTAGGCCTAGACAAGCAACGTCGACACGTGTTAAGGAGCTCATCATAAAGTGACCAAAGATTGACTAGCCGAATTCTCCGCATGCCGCTAGCCTAACTCATATCGCTCTTAGGTTGCATTCTAAAAGTGAAAGCCGAAAACGTTTTCTATGTATATCGTACTTGAAACTTGAAATGGGAATGGCGTCTTCAGTAATTTCTACCGTCAGGTGTTCTAAAAACATTCGAAAATAAAGGTTCTTTCGGCCTAGACGCTTGAAGAAATCTTCACAGCAGGTCGAGAACCCTTTAGAATAATATTAAAAGCATTTCATGTGGTTCGAACCTAAGAAACATAACGACCACCAGTGTCGCCACCATTCCTTGATACCCGCCGGGGTGGCTCAGTCAGCTAAGGCGTTGCGCTGCTGAGCATGAGATCGCGGGATCGAATCCCGGCCGCGGCGGCCGCATTTCGATGGAGGCGAAATGCAAAAACGCCCGTGTGCTTGCGTTGTAGTGCACGTTAAAGAACCCCAGGTGGTCAACAATAATCCGGAGCCCTCCACTACGGCGTGCCTCATAATCGGAACAGGTTTTGACACGTAAAACACCCGAAAGAAGACGAAGAAAAAGAACCATTTCTTGACATCAAAAAGCTACAAGTAGAGGCAACCAGCGTTGAAACTTCGCATGCCAGCAGCAGCGCCCTCAGTAACAAATTGCCAGGAAACAGTTTTCAGTGGAACACGATGTAATTCGTGGGCATGTTTGCGGGTGCACGTTAGGGGGGATGTGCGGGAAAAAATACTGAAGTGCATGGATAATTAAGGGCTAAAAGAAAACTTTAAAAATCGTTTTCTCGCAAGATAACTTCAGTTACACTAAATGCTTAGAAAGTTCACTCCATGTTCTCAGATAACCGAATATGTCGGGGACGGCACGTTAGGAGAATCGTGGCATCATAGGAGTAAAATGCAGTGAAAGTTCGAAATGTGTGGCTTAGGCAGGGAGTTTGCAGATGATTACTCATGTTACTCCATTACTGTTACTCCATTACTGTTACATTACAGTTTTTTAGATCTATGCCTGATGTTCCAACCGGGACATGTCTGTTGGTGCTATTCGCCAAGGGCAAAAGAAAACACTACTTGATTTTTTTTTTTTTTTTGCCATTCCAAACTTGCGAAACAGGGGACTGTTTACTCAGCACTTAGGTCCGCTATCACTAAATCATGTCCGCACTGTATGCAACAAAGTTTTTCGCAACAGTTGGGTAGGCTAAAAAAGGCTGGCTATCCGGCCTGCACATTTGTTATGACTAACCTGTGAAAAGCTTTCAAAATGGGCCAAGATTGCTGCAAAACACCAGCACGAAAAACAGAAAAATCAACGGTTTGCTATGGTGCACTATGTGCACAGGTTGTCACATGGTTTACGGAATGGAGCCAGTAGATATGACGTCAACACGGTTTTTTCGGCTCCCTGTCAGTTGTCAAGGATGTGTCCTATCATAAAAAGAAAACTTGAGGGGGAAGGAGCAAGAAGAAAAAATGATTGTGGTGTTAGGCACGTGTCCCCTTTAGCACATTGTGACGTAGGCATTGTTTATCACATTCCGCTCAAGTGCGGTAAAGCTTATATTGGACAGAGCCCGGCAGATCCCCTAATGTTAGACTGAACGAACATCAGCATTCACTTAACAGTCCCAATGCTTCTCATCTAGCCTCGCATTGTTTTACGTGCAGTTGTAAACCATTGTTTGAGGGCACTAAAGTCCTTTCTAGACACAAATGCCAAACCACACGCGAAATAATTGAGGCATTTCACATAAAAACACTAGGAGACACTTGTGTCAGCCTGGCATCAATAACATTGTTAGACAGTGAATTTCAATATTTGCTCAGCACGTGCGTCAGTGCTAAGTAGTGCTTTTTCTTGGTTGAATTTTTGCGGCTTCACCATTTTTCTGATTTGTTTGATCTGATAAATGTTATCCTTTAGACCATGTGATGTTTCTACGCTACGGTTTTTTGCAATCACTCATATATGTTGTTCTTTCCAATAAAGATTTAGTTGTGAGAATAGCGCTTGTCCTGTGTGCTTCTGCCAGCGTCCGTGTTCTTTCGCGCTTGAACCAAGAATATGTTACCGTACCAACTCGTCCATTACTAAAAACTGAAGTTTGGTATCATAATGTAGCTCTCCGTTCGTTCATGATCCAGCCCTCGCCATTTACATCTGCTCGCGTCGATACCATCGCCATAAAGTCAATGTATCCTAACACTGTCACGTGCTCACACTAATTTCTTCCCAGGACTTCTGCCGAGTGGTAAAACCTGCCGTCGTCATTAGTGAATATATACGCGAGCCCATTGTTTTTAAATGTGTTTTGGTTAATTGGAACTGGTGCTGTAACTTCACTTTGTTGTTTATTGTTCCTGCTTATATAACTGTCGCTTAACGAGTCACTCATTTTCTTACGACGAACTACTTATTTACTACACTAATGTTCTTATACTTACAACCGAGTGTGTTTTGGCATAGCATACTATAACTTTGCTATATGTACCGTTTTCAATACTGTGTTTTTATATTTTCTTCTGTTCTTATGTTATTGTCCCCCCTCTATAATGTATTATATGTACCTCGAGAGGATTATAAAAAATATTGCACAAATTATTTATTCAATTAATCAGTAAACAAGCGCTTACTCCCCGTCATAGCCGTTATGCGCGGCGCATACTAGGTGTTCGTGGTGTCATAAGAGAACAAAACGGTGCACCAAGTTTATGTATAAACATTGTATGTTAATTACAGCTTTTGCGGGAATTTGTGCAAGTGTCCGGAAAAATATCCGATAAGTTGTGATGGCAGTCCCGCCGACACTTACCGCCCTGACTTTTTTCTCACCTTTTGTGTAGTAACTGAACATCTCTAAGGTGTCCTTCGAGAAAACTGCTTTCTTTATTGCGATATTTCCGAAGAAAAATAATTTTAAGTCCTCAATTTGCGGTTCGCCTCCGCAAGTTGCTTTCACTGCAATACAGCGGTGCTTTCCGCTTCAGTGGGGACAGTTGTGTCTTGATCGCAGTTCAGGGTGACTTTATTTTTTTAACATAGCTTTGAACGTAAAATTTAATTGGCTTTATTTAACATGTGCAGTATAAGGGGGAAATTTTTAGTGCAATCGTTCCCATGGTTTACTGTAAATAGCCCGTGAACTCTTAGTACTAAACCTTTCTCAGTCAAACTTCTACTCAGACGTCTTAACATGGCTAAAGGAAAGTCTGTCATTATATACCGGGTGTTCTAGCAAACACTTTCAAAAATTTTTAATGTTGGCTGTGGCAGATAGCACAATTCTAGTTTATGAGTTGATCTACTCGAAGAGGCGGACATTACTTGCACAAGAAAAATGAAATGCATTATCGACGAATTAAAAAGAACTCACTAATTAAGTTTTTGACTAATTACCTTATGACCCATATTGCAATTTACAAATTCTAGCTGTGGAGCGCGCATAGCGGATGCACTTGGAACGAGTTCTCAGGATGACACCAGTTTCAAGATATTAATTTTGGAACTTCGCGGAGAAATGCATTATCGTACCAGTTCCTTTCTTTAAAAAACTTCGTTTTATGCATTGAAGCACAAAAGTAAGGTAAGGCGGTCGAGATGAAGAGAAGAGATGGTGGTGCCCCTCCACTGTCGCGTCATACCTGGCCACAAAATAACGGGCACAAGCACAATCGCACTGACACAATGTAAACGTTATCAGTACATGAGACAGGATTGGGACCAACATTTTCAAAGAAAGAAAAAAGTTGGCTGCATTCCTGCATGCTTTGCTGCAAAAGACGTCTAGGTGTGTAAGCGGCGTGCTTCCATATCAGTACACAACACGGATGTTAGTGACGGCTAAGGCTTTACCAGGGCTGCACTATCAACATAAAGTTTTACATGTCGCCTTCGATATCATGTGCACCTTATAAGTATGCTGCACTTCCCTGTAAAAGTTGGTTTAAGAAAGCAAGATACCTTTTGACAACAAGTTAAGTGAAAGCAGTAGCCTCAAGGTAGCTTTTTTCAGTCTAAAATAGCTTCACTCTTCCGGAAACTTGCCGGTTTACTCCCACAGGTACTAATGCAGCCTATGTTTTCTAATAACGCACACTGCACATCAGCTGATATCCTTGCATAATTTCTTTCGTTTCTAATCATAATGAAATCAGATATTAACCTAGAATATGCGTGCAGTAATAAATCAGAACCAAAGAGTTCGCACCAAACTGGCCATAGTTTCCATGCCCTCAATTTTCTTCTCTTCAATGTCTAAAATTTTAACCAACTTTCCTAATAATTTAGAGCGGCAGGATCTCATAGCCTTCATTATTAGGGTATTTTGTATTAGTTGTGTATTAAGGCTTTTCTTTGTGTCAAACGGTGAAGTGTGTGCAGAAAAAGTAAACATAATATTTAATGCTGTAAATGGGATGACGACGCAACTTATCCTCCGTTGCTTTGAACAGATGAGTCTGTGTAAACCACATAGTGTCCTCTAGGGTCTCTGATCTTTCTTGTAAGAGATCAGGGACACTGTATGGTTACTTCTGCGAAGCGTTATGCTTTTATTTGTGGTAATATAAGTACAGCGCCGTATAGCAGGAGCCCTTAAAATGTCATGTTCATGGGGGTATCTCAGCAGAAATGAGAACAAAGAGCTGCGACCAATGGAGAGATCTGTAATTGTAGCTGTCTTACATGCTTCCACAGAATGAGAAGCTCCATAATTGTGTTAAACTGAGCATCCTATTTAAGTAGTTGGATTGAGATAATACATAATTCAGTTCCATTATTGCCCCTCATAACTTCTCGGATAATGACATCAAGTCTAGCCCCCTGCTAAGCACTCAGTCGATGAAACTGTGCATGATAGGTGATACATGGCCGAAGTACAAAACTTCCGAGTTGGGTAGTCACCTCAGTGCTGCGATTTCCACCAGTACTAGTACTTGGCTCAATTCTGCATACTAAGTATAGTCAAGGTGGGTGACTTTCAGAGCGACTTCGGTCAGTTCGAGCCCGAACTCAAATGATGTATCTCAAGGCTAAGGAGAGGTAACTCTTCCATTTTTTGCTTGACTGACGCGTTGATTCTTAGATAAAATCAGTTTCCAAGACTGACCTTAATTTACTTATCTTAGTATTGATTGCAGCAAGACTTTCTCATTGATAGGTGCGGACCAGCAATCGGTACATATTCACTGACTACATCAAGAGCATTTTGTAGCTATTTATATTGCATATCAACATTCCCATGCCTTGATCAGATTGTCATAAGTGATTAGCGTAGATCAATATCCCAATGTTCCAGTTGTCTTGTAGCCTCCATACAGGACGAACTAAAGTACATCGAACAGCAAAGGAGCAAGGACAGATCCATATGTGACACACCGTGGTTTGAAGTACAGCTAGGATCCAACATGACTACCATCCCCAGGAGCAGAAATTGTTCTGTAACACAAAAATATGGGTACCACTTTTGTAACCTGCAGTGATTTACCAGTCTTCCATGCTTCAAAAGTCACCTAGGCTGTGTTCTGAATTATTGTATGCCTTGGCTGTAACAGTTACCGCCACCGTCGGCAACTAGTTGCTGTGAGAGGAGGCATGAAGGGCACCATCTGGCTGGATAGACAGGCCATCGTCTGTGCCTAAGTACAATTTGAATCCAATCTGGGGTGGTCCGTAATTTAATTGTTATGCTCAAGTTACCAAGTTTTGTCATCATTGTCTTCATGAACATTTATGCCTGTTGCAGGACTGCAATCTTCAATTATATCCCTGCCTTGCATTAGCTAACTCCATTTTATGCCAGTTAATATGTAATCTCAAATTACACCTCCTTATTCTCTACTGCATTTTACTCCCTTCTTGCAGCATCAGTTCTGGATAAGGGGATTGGAACTGGTCGGGCTTTCAGATGGGCAGACCGGGCGACTTCGTTGGCGAGGTCATTACCAGCAATGCTGGTACGTCCACGTAGCCACTGAAATATAATTTGATGCCCTTTAGCGATAGGTTCATGGTGGCTTTCTCTTTCCTCATATGCCAGCTGTTCATGAGTCCTGTGGTATAGGGCAAAAGGCACACTGTGAAGTGCTACCTTAGAGTCGCTAATGTTGACCCAGTTTTGAGCTTCATATCGTGGCTAAAGATAAGACACAAATCTTCTCCCAACCTCCCGAAGTATCATCTGCATAGACTTGGTCCATCCTTAAAGCTACAAGTAGCACCAAAAGTTTTCCGCGCTGAGACGACAGTATTCTGCCGCCTCTGGCTCGGCGTGGCATTTACAAAGGCCTACTCATTCCGCATTGGAATGGTGGATGCACCTATGTGCGACTCTTGTGGAACTGTAGAAACAATTGAACAAATGTAATGTCTGTCCCCAGTACGACGGCGAGCGTGAAGCTCTCCGGACAGCACTGTACTGGCTGGACTCTAGACCATCTTCGGAAATGAAGATCCACCATCGACGCTGTACGCGTCGATGGCGCAGAAATCCACGAAAGCGTTGTTGCAGTACCTGAAGTCGACAGGTCTTGGCGACCATGTGTAAATTTGGGGCGTACCTTCAAATGTGCACGAAACTGTGCTCCATCTCCTCTCTTTCTCTCTTTTCAT
The DNA here is from genome assembly GCF_013339745.2 of Dermacentor silvarum. Lineage (NCBI taxonomy): Eukaryota > Metazoa > Arthropoda > Arachnida > Ixodida > Ixodidae > Dermacentor > Dermacentor silvarum. The sequence goes on along the minus strand of NC_051163.1, from coordinate 99,661,751 downwards.
CATTATACCCTATTCCTGTTTCCAATCTAATGGTTTGCTACCCCAGAAGAGTAGGAAACCGGACGTGGGTATGGTTTGCTACCTAGATGTGGGTGCTAACGCACTTTTAAGCGAAGCTTACTGAGCACGAGATCGCGGGATCGAATCCCGGCCGCGGGGGCCGCATTTCGATGGAGGCGAAATGAAAAAACGCCCGTGTGCTTGCGATGTAGGGCACGTTAAAGAACACCAGGTGGTCAAAATTGATCCGGAGCACTCCACTACGGCGTGCCTCATAATCAGAACTGGTTTTGGCACGTAAAACCCCAGAAAGGAGAAAGAAGTACTTGTGTCGGGGTTGGTGTACGCGTACGCGGTATCATCATCAGCATTGACTCGAGCATCGTCGTCTTCTTCCGCAGCTGGCTCGTTAGCGCCCCTCGGGTTGCGCTCGGGCTGGTGCTCGGCACGCGCTCGTGCCACTGCTCCCGCGTTCTTCATCGTCGTCGTCTTCCACAGCTGGCTGCGTTGCCTCTCATCATTCGAGCGTAGAAGTTCACTTTTCTTCGGTCGTCATAACGGGGAGGCAGCGTTTACGGGGTATGAGCCATTGCTTAAGGAGGTGTGAGCCATTCATTATCTTACGTGACGGACAGATTTACTTTTGAAGCAATGTAATTTCGAAGAATCGCAAGCGGCAATGGCAGGCCAATGCTGCTAACCACGCCACTGATCAAACTTGAGACATCGAACGCAAGCGACAACAGCGACGAGCAAAGAATCGTACAACAAAACAGAAGGAAAAGTTGCACGAAAGGGAAGGAAAAGTAGAGGGAAAGAGAAGGACAACTAGTACGAGAGGGAAGGAAAAGTAGTAGGGAAGGGAAGTAAAAGTAGAAGGTCAGGTACACATACGACAAGCTTCGCTTACCCCCATTTCCTCGACAGGGAAAGGGCTGATGATTCTTTTTTCTTTAAAATTCGCTATATATTGGTATTACAAGCCGACCTTATAGTTTCATACTATAGTGGTGTGCCATATTCGAATATTCCAAATATTCAGAAATTCGAATATGAAACTAATAGTCTTTTCTCTTCAATTCGTATTCGATTCGAGAATTCAGTATTTGAAGTTGTCGAATAGTATTTGTATTGTTCCAATACTTTAAGGGTCAACACTTCTTGCAATCTACAAGAAGAAATACCGATATAAATGGAGACTCGTCGTATGATTCTGATGCAGAGTTGGAGTCATGGCGGTGATCATTCAGTTCCTGAACAAGCATATGAAGGAGCTTATTTACACACAATGATTGGGTAATATGTCTTGCCTTTGGCAGACTTTGCATTTGCTGTGTCTAATTAGACAACTTATTTTTTGGTCAGTCTCACCATATGTTTGGATTCGTTCAAAATTATAGGTGAGGCTTCAGTATTATCCTTAGCTGCTTCGATGAGCTCTATACTTTACTACGTGTGTCTGGGACTATGCTGTTCATACCCGGTGTTTCAGCGAAGACGCTCCAAATTCTTTAGAGGTTGCCTAAGGCAGATAGCAGAATTCTAGTTCATGAGCTGTCTACTCGGAGAGGTGGATATTACTTGCACAAAAACTTGAAATGCATAATTGGCTAATTAAGGAAAATTTTCTACTTAAATTTTAGCTGATTATCTTGTGGCCCATATTGCAAATTACAAATTCTAGCCGGGGAGTTCGCAAAGCGGATCCACTTGGAACGCATTCTTAGGGCGACACCAGTTTCGATATATTAACTCCCGAACTTTGCGTAGAAATGCATTGGTGTTCCAGCTACTTTTTGCTTCAATGCATAAAACGATGTTTTGTTAAGAAAGTAACTGGAACGCCAATGAATTTCTACGCAATGTTCGGGAATTAATATTTCGAAACTGGTGTCATCCTGAGAATTCGTTCCAAGTGGGATCCTTGCGATGGCAACAATTTTTAAATTGCAATATGGACCACAAGGTAATTAGGTAAAAACTCAAATAGTGCACTTTTGGTAATTAGTCGATTGTGCATTTCAATTTCTTGTGCAACTCATGTCCGCCTCTTCGAGTAGGCCAGCTCATGAACTAGAATCGTGCTATCGGCCACAGGCAACCTTTAAAAATTTTTGAAAGTGTTCGCTGAAACATCCTGTATCTTTATTAGTGTCATTGTAATCGTGCGTCGGATATGATCGCACTTTCGTTTGTTTCTCGTTTACAAGCTTCTTAGTTGACTTGACGTCCGGTTGTTAAAGGCATTGCACTTATTCAATAATGCAAACAAGAGTATTGCTGCCGAACAGACTCCACGGAACTTTTCATTTCACTATTTTAGCAATTAGAAAGTTTCAATATTTGATTCGGTATTCAAAGGTACTTTTCCTTGAATATTGGTGTCGATTCGAATTAGAAAATTTCGATATTGAGACACGCCTATTCAGTATTGAAACTCCAAAAATGAAAAGCTCAAGTTTTAATGGGTGAGTACACTGTCAATTTTCCTATCTAAATAAGAACTATAATTTCTGCATGGGGCTTACATACATTGTGCATAACTTTTCTGTTTATATTATAAGCAAGAAATGTGCAAAAGGACTGCATGGACGCAGGGAACAGTTGGAGAGGTAGAGCTTGCTTCACGTCGGGGCATTGCGGGCCTCTCGATAGTGGTGATGTCTGACGTCAAGCTCGGGTATAAAACTGGTTGTGTCTTTATTTTTTCTCTGCTTTGGCTCTGACGAAGTGACAGGGGCACGTTGCGCTAAAAACGCTGCAGCAGAGGGAGCTCGCAGGGCTTTGTGAACTTGAGACGAAAGGGAGCGACAGACCGTGAGGAGTTGAAGCGCATGTCTTGATTTTACAGCTGGTACTGTCTTTGGCATACATGCTATCATCGTAAAGATGCATATATCTGCTAGGGGTTCCTTGAAATGTCCAGTGTTTCTTTTTTTTTTTTGCACAGTGCTGTGAATTGTGTACAAAATGACTTGAACTGTTTCCATTCACCTCATCACCAAAACCATTTTTATTGATTCACTGTGTTTATCGTTTAACGATAGCATACTGGCTTTAGAGTCCCCAAGTGTTGCCGTAATGTGTGTCAACGTTGATATAACTTATCGCGCAGCACAACGCATGGTAGGTGTTGTGCGGCGCGATTAGTTAAATAAACGTTTACAAACTTCACGGCAAAATGCGACATAAAACAGAGATACATCACCTCCCACTGTTCGCGCCGACGTTGTCCATAACTTCCAACTCCCTTTGCGATACGGCCACGGATGGCTTACCTGTGCATGGCCATCCTTCAAGTGTCATGCTATCTCCTTCGACAATGATGCGCGTTCAGTCGTCCATGTGTGTCCATGTGCGGGCATCCATGTGCGGATGCACCCCGGCGTGTGAGCAAAAAGAAAAGTCATCTTTACGCACATGCACATCCAGAAAACAGCATACATAAAAGAGCTTCTGCATCAGATTATCTAAAATCATGCCGCTGCGAGCACGAAGCAGCGGCTTAATAAAGAAGAAGATGATTTAATAAATCATGTAATTGATGACTCAATTACATCGTGGCGTATCAAAAACAGGGGCCGAGAGCGCCCGCGTTTAGGGCGAGGCTGCCTGTCGTTGTTCTGCGGGTACGGAGACGGAGAGCTGAAGATCTTGCACCATCTGCGGTGGTACGCCCCATACAATAGGGACATCACTCACATCACAATGCAGCATAGGGACATCACTCACACCACGCGTGGCCACAAATCAGTCCAAGCATCCAACGTGCGTACTTTAGAAGTTACTTTGAAACGGCGGTGCCATGCATTCCTTGTTGGGAAGCAGCAATAACTATTCGTCATGACACATAACTGCAGATTTTCTTGAACGCAGTCTCATATCCTGCACTAGAAGTGCTGTTTGTAAAACGCGCTACTTGTCCATCCAGGTGTTGAACAGTTATAGTAAGTCGAAAGCAGGCGCAATTATTTCTATGCAAACATCGTAAGACTCGTTGTAACTTCACCGTAAAACTCGTCATCACTGAAAGGCGCTAAAAAGTTATGTTCCCGCTTGAGGTTCAAACGATGCACACACTCACAAACGCTAGAACACAAGTGTGCTGGCTTGGCTTGCAATGCTTGCCCGGCTCTTCAACGCACATTCCTGCTAAGCTCTTTTTCTGTAAGAATATAACGTTCAAGTTTTATGTGAAGCGTAAACGCAAACGATCAGGCACACTTTACAGAAGCACATTAAAACATTGGAAAAAGTCGTACGCAATGCGCAAGCTATGGCACATAACTGCATCTGCATGCTGGACCGCACAGCTAGCATTCATGCTGTAAAGGCTACCGTCAAAATAAACTTGCACAGTATTGGCATTGACCTTGGAAAAGCAACACTACCTGTGAAGATGCAAACTCTGAAGTTTCAATGCCTCTCTGTACAAAAAAAGTCAGCGCCTAAGTGCATAAAATTTGATCAAACCGTGCGATTTCATTACAACTCTATCAAGCTTCAGAGCATTACACAAGCACTGCGTTAAAGCCCGTGGCAAAAACATTGCATCATAAAATCAAACATATGCGTATACAGTGAGCTTGTATATAAGGTGAATGTAATCATTGGCTGACACGGGCAGGGAGAGGCCTTCGTTCTGCAGTGGACAGAAAAATAGGCTGATGACGATGATGATGATGATGATGATGATGAATCATTTGCTTCCGCTGCGCACAAGATTCAGTTCCGAAATGAAATTTGGCCATATCGCTCGACGTCGTTACAAATTTGTCGTACTTCACCTCAATGCACAAGCGTTGCGGTAAAGCCTGCGGTAGTATAACCCATCATGAAATCAACTGAGTACATGCATGGTGCGCTTGCGCATAAGGTGAACGTAACCATTTGCAACCCCACACAAGATTCAGTCTCAGAGCGGGAAATTCCGCTAAATCAAGCGACGTTGTTACCAACTTGTCCAACTTCACTGCACTGCAGAAGCGTTGCGATAAAGGCCCTTACACTGGTAGGACATGGAGAAATCAAACGAATGCATGCGCAGTGCGCTTGTGCATAAGGTGAATGTAAACAGTAGCTGCCACAGCGCACAAGACTCAGTCTCAGAGCATGAAACTTGGTCACATTCTGGAACATCGTTACAAATTTGTTGAACTTCACCGCACTGTCACAAGCATTACGGCAAAGCCCGCGCCAGAAGTCGCGTTGCATGAAATCGCTTGAACGCACTGGCGGCGCTCTTGCGCGTCACGTGAAATGAAAAAAAAAAAAAAACACCACATATCCACAAAGTGAATGATGATGAGTGGGCGAAGCACCGGGAGATTAGTCGGGTAACGGTGAATCCCCCGTACATTGCCCACTCGAACATGCAAATGAGTGACCACACATGTGTACAGTATATACAATGTTGTTTTATTGGTAGTATATGGTATTGAGGTGCGGACTTCGTGTTCCCTGCATTAAGACTGCCTTGTGATCAGTGCAGCAGCAAGGCGACGCCGGCAAGCGGACCCAGAAGCGGCGATAGCGCGGGAAGCGGCGGCAAAACGCCGGAAGCGTTCTCTACCTGAGGTTTGTGACGCGAGCTTGGCGTACATATATATATATATATATATATATATATATATATATATATATATATATATATGCGAAGAAATGCATTGGCGTTCCAGTTAATTTTGTGCTTCAATGCCTAAAGCAACGTTTCGTTAAGAAACTAACTGGAACGCCAATGCATTTATCTGCAAAGTTTGGGAATTAATATCTCGAAACTGGTGTCATCCCGAGAATTCGTTCCAAGTGAATCCGCCTTGCGAACTCCACGGCTACAATCTGTAAATTACAATATGGCCCACCAGGTAATTAGTTTAAAACTTAATTAGTGAGTTTTGTTAAATATTCGATTATGCATTTCAATTTCTTGTGCAAGTAATGTCCGGCTCTTCGAGTAGACCAGCTCATGAACTAGAATTTTTTTAACATAGCTTTGAACGTAAAATTTAATTGGCTTTATTTAACATGTGCAGTATAAGGGGGAAATTTTTAGTGCAATCGTTCCCATGGTTTACTGTAAATAGCCCGTGAACTCTTAGTACTAAACCTTTCTCAGTCAAACTTCTACTCAGACGTCTTAACATGGCTAAAGGAAAGTCTGTCATTATATACCGGGTGTTCTAGCAAACACTTTCAAAAATTTTTAATGTTGGCTGTGGCAGATAGCACAATTCTAGTTCATGAGTTGGTCTACTCGAAGAGGCGGACATTACTTGCACAAGAAAAATGAAATGCATTATCGACGAATTAAAAAGAACTCACTAATTAAGTTTTTGACTAATTACCTTATGACCCATATTGCAATTTACAAATTCTAGCTGTGGAGCGCGCATAGCGGATGCACTTGGAACGAGTTCTCAGGATGACACCAGTTTCAAGATATTAATTTTGGAACTTCGCGGAGAAATGCATTATCGTACCAGTTCCTTTCTTTAAAAAACTTCGTTTTATGCATTGAAGCACAAAAGTAAGGTAAGGCGGTCGAGATGAAGAGAAGAGATGGTGGTGCCCCTCCACTGTCGCGTCATACCTGGCCACAAAATAACGGGCACAAGCACAATCGCACTGACACAATGTAAACGTTATCAGTACATGAGACAGGATTGGGACCAACATTTTCAAAGAAAGAAAAAAGTTGGCTGCATTCCTGCATGCTTTGCTGCAAAAGACGTCTAGGTGTGTAAGCGGCGTGCTTCCATATCAGTACACAACACGGATGTTAGTGACGGCTAAGGCTTTACCAGGGCTGCACTATCAACATAAAGTTTTACATGTCGCCTTCGATATCATGTGCACCTTATAAGTATGCTGCACTTCCCTGTAAAAGTTGGTTTAAGAAAGCAAGATACCTTTTGACAACAAGTTAAGTGAAAGCAGTAGCCTCAAGGTAGCTTTTTTCAGTCTAAAATAGCTTCACTCTTCCGGAAACTTGCCGGTTTACTCCCACAGGTACTAATGCAGCCTATGTTTTCTAATAACGCACACTGCACATCAGCTGATATCCTTGCATAATTTCTTTCGTTTCTAATCATAATGAAATCAGATATTAACCTAGAATATGCGTGCAGTAATAAATCAGAACCAAAGAGTTCGCACCAAACTGGCCATAGTTTCCATGCCCTCAATTTTCTTCTCTTCAATGTCTAAAATTTTAACCAACTTTCCTAATAATTTAGAGCGGCAGGATCTCATAGCCTTCATTATTAGGGTATTTTGTATTAGTTGTGTATTAAGGCTTTTCTTTGTGTCAAACGGTGAAGTGTGTGCAGAAAAAGTAAACATAATATTTAATGCTGTAAATGGGATGACGACGCAACTTATCCTCCGTTGCTTTGAACAGATGAGTCTGTGTAAACCACATAGTGTCCTCTAGGGTCTCTGATCTTTCTTGTAAGAGATCAGGGACACTGTATGGTTACTTCTGCGAAGCGTTATGCTTTTATTTGTGGTAATATAAGTACAGCGCCGTATAGCAGGAGCCCTTAAAATGTCATGTTCATGGGGGTATCTCAGCAGAAATGAGAACAAAGAGCTGCGACCAATGGAGAGATCTGTAATTGTAGCTGTCTTACATGCTTCCACAGAATGAGAAGCTCCATAATTGTGTTAAACTGAGCATCCTATTTAAGTAGTTGGATTGAGATAATACATAATTCAGTTCCATTATTGCCCCTCATAACTTCTCGGATAATGACATCAAGTCTAGCCCCCTGCTAAGCACTCAGTCGATGAAACTGTGCATGATAGGTGATACATGGCCGAAGTACAAAACTTCCGAGTTGGGTAGTCACCTCAGTGCTGCGATTTCCACCAGTACTAGTACTTGGCTCAATTCTGCATACTAAGTATAGTCAAGGTGGGTGACTTTCAGAGCGACTTCGGTCAGTTCGAGCCCGAACTCAAATGATGTATCTCAAGGCTAAGGAGAGGTAACTCTTCCATTTTTTGCTTGACTGACGCGTTGATTCTTAGAATTTACTTATCTTAGTATTGATTGCAGCAAGACTTTCTCATTGATAGGTGGGGACCAGCAATCGGTACATATTCACTGACTACATCAAGAGCATTTTGTAGCTATTTATATTGCATATCAACATTCCCATGCCTTGATCAGATTGTCATAAGTGATTAGCGTAGATCAATATCCCAATGTTCCAGTTGTCTTGTAGCCTCCATACAGGACGAACTAAAGTACATCGAACAGCAAAGGAGCAAGGACAGATCCATATGTGACACACCGTGGTTTGAAGTACAGCTAGGATCCAACATGACTACCATCCCCAGGAGCAGAAATTGTTCTGTAACACAAAAATATGGGTACCACTTTTGTAACCTGCAGTGATTTACCAGTCTTCCATGCTTCAAAAGTCACCTAGGCTGTGTTCTGAATTATTGTATGCCTTGGCTGTAACAGTTACCGCCACCGTCGGCAACTAGTTGCTGTGAGAGGAGGCATGAAGGGCACCATCTGGCTGGATAGACAGGCCATCGTCTGTGCCTAAGTACAATTTGAATCCAATCTGGGGTGGTCCGTAATTTAATTGTTATGCTCAAGTTACCAAGTTTTGTCATCATTGTCTTCATGAACATTTATGCCTGTTGCAGGACTGCAATCTTCAATTATATCCCTGCCTTGCATTAGCTAACTCCATTTTATGCCAGTTAATATGTAATCTCAAATTACACCTCCTTATTCTCTACTGCATTTTACTCCCTTCTTGCAGCATCAGTTCTGGATAAGGGGATTGGAACTGGTCGGGCTTTCAGATGGGCAGACCGGGCGACTTCGTTGGCGAGGTCATTACCAGCAATGCTGGTACGTCCACGTAGCCACTGAAATATAATTTGATGCCCTTTAGCGATAGGTTCATGGTGGCTTTCTCTTTCCTCATATGCCAGCTGTTCATGAGTCCTGTGGTATAGGGCAAAAGGCACACTGTGAAGTGCTACCTTAGAGTCGCTAATGTTGACCCAGTTTTGAGCTTCATATCGTGGCTAAAGATAAGACACAAATCTTCTCCCAACCTCCCGAAGTATCATCTGCATAGACTTGGTCCATCCTTAAAGCTACAAGTAGCACCAAAAGTTTTCCGCGCTGAGACGACAGTATTCTGCCGCCTCTGGCTCGGCGTGGCATTTACAAAGGCCTACTCATTCCGCATTGGAATGGTGGATGCACCTATGTGCGACTCTTGTGGAACTGTAGAAACAATTGAACAAATGTAATGTCTGTCCCCAGTACGACGGCGAGCGTGAAGCTCTCCGGACAGCACTGTACTGGCTGGACTCTAGACCATCTTCGGAAATGAAGATCCACCATCGACGCTGTACGCGTCGATGGCGCAGAAATCCACGAAAGCGTTGTTGCAGTACCTGAAGTCGACAGGTCTTGGCGACCATGTGTAAATTTGGGGCGTACCTTCAAATGTGCACGAAACTGTGCTCCATCTCCTCTCTTTCTCTCTTTTCATCATTATACCCTATTCCTGTTTCCAATCTAATGGTTTGCTACCCCAGAAGAGTAGGAAACCGGACGTGGGTATGGTTTGCTACCTAGATGTGGGTGCTAACGCACTTTTAAGCGAAGCTTACTGAGCACGAGATCGCGGGATCGAATCCCGGCCGCGGGGGCCGCATTTCGATGGAGGCGAAATGAAAAAAACGCCCGTGTGCTTGCGATGTAGGGCACGTTAAAGAACACCAGGTGGTCAAAATTGATCCGGAGCACTCCACTACGGCGTGCCTCATAATCAGAACTGGTTTTGGCACGTAAAACCCCAGAAAGGAGAAAGAAGTACTTGTGTCGGGGTTGGTGTACGCGTACGCGGTATCATCATCAGCATTGACTCGAGCATCGTCGTCTTCTTCCGCAGCTCGCTCGTTAGCGCCCCTCGGGTTGCGCTCGGGCTGGTGCTCGGCACGCGCTCGTGCCACTGCTCCCGCGTTCTTCATCGTCGTCGTCTTCCACAGCTGGCTGCGTTGCCTCTCATCATTCGAGCGTAGAAGTTCACTTTTCTTCGGTCGTCATAACGGGGAGGCAGCGTTTACGGGGTATGAGCCATTGCTTAAGGAGGTGTGAGCCATTCATTATCTTACGTGACGGACAGATTTACTTTTGAAGCAATGTAATTTCGAAGAATCGCAAGCGGCAATGGCAGGCCAATGCTGCTAACCACGCCACTGATCAAACTTGAGACATCGAACGCAAGCGACAACAGCGACGAGCAAAGAATCGTACAACAAAACAGAAGGAAAAGTTGCACGAAAGGGAAGGAAAAGTAGAGGGAAAGAGAAGGACAACTAGTACGAGAGGGAAGGAAAAGTAGTAGGGAAGGGAAGTAAAAGTAGAAGGTCAGGTACACATACGACAAGCTTCGCTTACCCCCATTTCCTCGACAGGGAAAGGGCTGATGATTCTTTTTTCTTTAAAATTCGCTATATATTGGTATTACAAGCCGACCTTATAGTTTCATACTATAGTGGTGTGCCATATTCGAATATTCCAAATATTCAGAAATTCGAATATGAAACTAATAGTCTTTTCTCTTCAATTCGTATTCGATTCGAGAATTCAGTATTTGAAGTTGTCGAATAGTATTTGTATTGTTCCAATACTTTAAGGGTCAACACTTCTTGCAATCTACAAGAAGAAATACCGATATAAATGGAGACTCGTCGTATGATTCTGATGCAGAGTTGGAGTCATGGCGGTGATCATTCAGTTCCTGAACAAGCATATGAAGGAGCTTATTTACACACAATGATTGGGTAATATGTCTTGCCTTTGGCAGACTTTGCATTTGCTGTGTCTAATTAGACAACTTATTTTTGGTCAGTCTCACCATATGTTTGGATTCGTTCAAAATTATAGGTGAGGCTTCAGTATTATCCTTAGCTGCTTCGATGAGCTCTATACTTTACTACGTGTGTCTGGGACTATGCTGTTCATACCCGGTGTTTCAGCGAAGACGCTCCAAATTCTTTAGAGGTTGCCTAAGGCAGATAGCAGAATTCTAGTTCATGAGCTGTCTACTCGGAGAGGTGGATATTACTTGCACAAAAACTTGAAATGCATAATTGGCTAATTAAGGAAAATTTTCTACTTAAATTTTAGCTGATTATCTTGTGGCCCATATTGCAAATTACAAATTCTAGCCGGGGAGTTCGCAAAGCGGATCCACTTGGAACGCATTCTTAGGGCGACACCAGTTTCGATATATTAACTCCCGAACTTTGCGTAGAAATGCATTGGTGTTCCAGCTACTTTTTGCTTCAATGCATAAACGATGTTTTGTTAAGAAAGTAACTGGAACGCCAATGAATTTCTACGCAATGTTCGGGAATTAATATTTCGAAACTGGTGTCATCCTGAGAATTCGTTCCAAGTGGGATCCTTGCGATGGCAACAATTTTTAAATTGCAATATGGACCACAAGGTAATTAGGTAAAAACTCAAATAGTGCACTTTTGGTAATTAGTCGATTGTGCATTTCAATTTCTTGTGCAACTCATGTCCGCCTCTTCGAGTAGGCCAGCTCATGAACTAGAATCGTGCTATCGGCCACAGGCAACCTTTAAAATTTTTGAAAGTGTTCGCTGAAACATCCTGTATCTTTATTAGTGTCATTGTAATCGTGCGTCGGATATGATCGCACTTTCGTTTGTTTCTCGTTTACAAGCTTCTTAGTTGACTTGACGTCCGGTTGTTAAAGGCATTGCACTTATTCAATAATGCAAACAAGAGTATTGCTGCCGAACAGACTCCACGGAACTTTTCATTTCACTATTTTAGCAATTAGAAAGTTTCAATATTTGATTCGGTATTCAAAGGTACTTTTCCTTGAATATTGGTGTCGATTCGAATTAGAAAATTTCGATATTGAGACACGCCTATTCAGTATTGAAACTCCAAAAATGAAAAGCTCAAGTTTTAATGGGTGAGTACACTGTCAATTTTCCTATCTAAATAAGAACTATAATTTCTGCATGGGGCTTACATACATTGTGCATAACTTTTCTGTTTATATTATAAGCAAGAAATGTGCAAAAGGACTGCATGGACGCAGGGAACAGTTGGAGAGGTAGAGCTTGCTTCACGTCGGGGCATTGCGGGCCTCTCGATAGTGGTGATGTCTGACGTCAAGCTCGGGTATAAACTGGTTGTGTCTTTATTTTTTCTCTGCTTTGGCTCTGACGAAGTGACAGGGGCACGTTGCGCTAAAAACGCTGCAGCAGAGGGAGCTCGCAGGGCTTTGTGAACTTGAGACGAAAGGGAGCGACAGACCGTGAGGAGTTGAAGCGCATGTCTTGATTTTACAGCTGGTACTGTCTTTGGCATACATGCTATCATCGTAAAGATGCATATATCTGCTAGGGGTTCCTTGAAATGTCCAGTGTTTCTTTTTTTTTTTTGCACAGTGCTGTGAATTGTGTACAAAATGACTTGAACTGTTTCCATTCACCTCATCACCAAAACCATTTTTATTGATTCACTGTGTTTATCGTTTAACGATAGCATACTGGCTTTAGAGTCCCCAAGTGTTGCCGTAATGTGTGTCAACGTTGATATAACTTATCGCGCAGCACAACGCATGGTAGGTGTTGTGCGGCGCGATTAGTTAAATAAACGTTTACAAACTTCACGGCAAAATGCGACATAAAACAGAGATACATCACCTCCCACTGTTCGCGCCGACGTTGTCCATAACTTCCAACTCCCTTTGCGATACGGCCACGGATGGCTTACCTGTGCATGGCCATCCTTCAAGTGTCATGCTATCTCCTTCGACAATGATGCGCGTTCAGTCGTCCATGTGTGTCCATGTGCGGGCATCCATGTGCGGATGCACCCCGGCGTGTGAGCAAAAAGAAAAGTCATCTTTACGCACATGCACATCCAGAAAACAGCATACATAAAAGAGCTTCTGCATCAGATTATCTAAAATCATGCCGCTGCGAGCACGAAGCAGCGGCTTAATAAAGAAGAAGATGATTTAATAAATCATGTAATTGATGACTCAATTACATCGTGGCGTATCAAAAACAGGGGCCGAGAGCGCCCGCGTTTAGGGCGAGGCTGCCTGTCGTTGTTCTGCGGGTACGGAGACGGAGAGCTGAAGATCTTGCACCATCTGCGGTGGTACGCCCCATACAATAGGGACATCACTCACATCACAATGCAGCATAGGGACATCACTCACACCACGCGTGGCCACAAATCAGTCCAAGCATCCAACGTGCGTACTTTAGAAGTTACTTTGAAACGGCGGTGCCATGCATTCCTTGTTGGGAAGCAGCAATAACTATTCGTCATGACACATAACTGCAGATTTTCTTGAACGCAGTCTCATATCCTGCACTAGAAGTGCTGTTTGTAAAACGCGCTACTTGTCCATCCAGGTGTTGAACAGTTATAGTAAGTCGAAAGCAGGCGCAATTATTTCTATGCAAACATCGTAAGACTCGTTGTAACTTCACCGTAAAACTCGTCATCACTGAAAGGCGCTAAAAAGTTATGTTCCCGCTTGAGGTTCAAACGATGCACACACTCACAAACGCTAGAACACAAGTGTGCTGGCTTGGCTTGCAATGCTTGCCCGGCTCTTCAACGCACATTCCTGCTAAGCTCTTTTCTGTAAGAATATAACGTTCAAGTTTTATGTGAAGCGTAAACGCAAACGATCAGGCACACTTTACAGAAGCACATTAAAACATTGGAAAAAGTCGTACGCAATGCGCAAGCTATGGCACATAACTGCATCTGCATGCTGGACCGCACAGCTAGCATTCATGCTGTAAAGGCTACCGTCAAAATAAACTTGCACAGTATTGGCATTGACCTTGGAAAAGCAACACTACCTGTGAAGATGCAAACTCTGAAGTTTCAATGCCTCTCTGTACAAAAAAGTCAGCGCCTAAGTGCATAAAATTTGATCAAACCGTGCGATTTCATTACAACTCTATCAAGCTTCAGAGCATTACACAAGCACTGCGTTAAAGCCCGTGGCAAAAACATTGCATCATAAAATCAAACATATGCGTATACAGTGAGCTTGTATATAAGGTGAATGTAATCATTGGCTGACACGGGCAGGGAGAGGCCTTCGTTCTGCAGTGGACAGAAAAATAGGCTGATGACGATGATGATGATGATGATGATGATGAATCATTTGCTTCCGCTGCGCACAAGATTCAGTTCCGAAATGAAATTTGGCCATATCGCTCGACGTCGTTACAAATTTGTCGTACTTCACCTCAATGCACAAGCGTTGCGGTAAAGCCTGCGGTAGTATAACCCATCATGAAATCAACTGAGTACATGCATGGTGCGCTTGCGCATAAGGTGAACGTAACCATTTGCAACCCCACACAAGATTCAGTCTCAGAGCGGGAAATTCCGCTAAATCAAGCGACGTTGTTACCAACTTGTCCAACTTCACTGCACTGCAGAAGCGTTGCGATAAAGGCCCTTACACTGGTAGGACATGGAGAAATCAAACGAATGCATGCGCAGTGCGCTTGTGCATAAGGTGAATGTAAACAGTAGCTGCCACAGCGCACAAGACTCAGTCTCAGAGCATGAAACTTGGTCACATTCTGGAACATCGTTACAAATTTGTTGAACTTCACCGCACTGTCACAAGCATTACGGCAAAGCCCGCGCCAGAAGTCGCGTTGCATGAAATCGCTTGAACGCACTGGCGGCGCTCTTGCGCGTCACGTGAAATGAAAAAAAAAAAAACACCACATATCCACAAAGTGAATGATGATGAGTGGGCGAAGCACCGGGAGATTAGTCGGGTAACGGTGAATCCCCCGTACATTGCCCACTCGAACATGCAAATGAGTGACCACACATGTGTACAGTATATACAATGTTGTTTTATTGGTAGTATATGGTATTGAGGTGCGGACTTCGTGTTCCCTGCATTAAGACTGCCTTGTGATCAGTGCAGCAGCAAGGCGACGCCGGCAAGCGGACCCAGAAGCGGCGATAGCGCGGGAAGCGGCGGCAAAAACGCCGGAAGCGTTCTCTACCTGAGGTTTGTGACGCGAGCTTGGCGTACATATATATATATATATATATATATATATATATATATGCGAAGAAATGCATTGGCGTTCCAGTTAATTTTGTGCTTCAATGCCTAAAGCAACGTTTCGTTAAGAAACTAACTGGAACGCCAATGCATTTATCTGCAAAGTTTGGGAATTAATATCTCGAAACTGGTGTCATCCCGAGAATTCGTTCCAAGTG
>NC_051163.1:99591542-99646335 GCF_013339745.2 Dermacentor silvarum | reverse complement strand
TTTAGGATAGCTGCTCTTGCTGGGGAGTCAACACAACAGACAACAACGTGCACTGCTGACTGAACAGTCTTCCAGTGTGCGACCACACTAGCTTTCCAACGCTGTTGATCTCTTCGACAAATTGCTTCAGGGAGAGCATTTGAATACAACACACCTGAAGCTAGCACATTTTGCCACAGAGTTAAAACTGGAAGTTCATTAATCATCACTTGAATTGGCCATATGGAGTTTTTGCTCGTATCAAACACAGGTGCTCCATCTGTGTTCATGGTCAAAGTGATGTCGCTCCATGTTATGTTCCTCTGCTTTCTAACACTGCGGTAGAGAATGCCATTCGTGATGTCAGCAAAAACACTTGACACATGAGGAGCAGATGCAATCTTCTGCAAATTAGAAAGCAGGTTACTGCCAACCTGTGTTAGCAGTACCAGAAGCTGCTGCTTAATATTGAATAATCAGAAAAAAACTTGCAGTAATAATTAAATGTTGCAGCTTCTCACTGCTGCAAGAAGCACAATTGATGGTGTCCTTCGTCTTTGGCATCATTGTATCTTCCCAGTTATTGATGACAGGGCTGGCAGTATAGATGGATCCTCAGTGCTTTTCTGTTTTTCCACAGCCTCCTCATATCATATGTAGTGCATGGCACAACTTTCTCCCCAAACAGAGCATTTATTAAAATGAGAAGTCCTTGTAGTTGTGCCCACGTAAGACCTGAAATAACAACATATGCCAGTATGAGCAGCATAGCCTGTGCCCTTGTTGTTTTCTGGTTTGGAAGGTACTCCTCCGAGAGCTTTGTGAAGTACATGTACTGCATGCTCACTTTCTTCAGCACTATTCTCTGGTTCACTGTCTGCATCACCCTTGTGCCCTTCATCCATCCACTTCCGAACCATCATCACTCAACTCAAAGACAGAACTGAATTCATCGCAACTGAAGTTCACTGTACATTCATACGCAGTGCCTATTTCACTTGCAGCTTGGTTAGTGTCTTCTACGTCGCTGACATGTGCACTCGTGCTTGCACAAGCATACATTTCTGAAGCAAAATTGGAGTTGATGTGCCTAAGATTATCAGCTTCATTCTCGCTCGATTAAACACTACTGACATTCGTTGAAGGGCTGTTCAGGTTTTCCAGGTTCATCTGAAAGAGCAAACAAATAAGAAATTTTATCTTCTAGGGATACCAACTACAAAACAAGTGTCACATTCACAAGAAACATACATAGGGCATAGGAAGGCAACGGTGAGATTACCACTCTTGCGTAAAGCCAGTTCACTGATTAATATGTAGCGCAAAAAAGGACTAGCTGTGTTGCTCTCTATATATTAAATTGAATTATGGGTGCGACAGTGTATGTGCCGCGTGCTAACTTCATAATGGTGCAGGAAGGTGCAGGTTTACCAACTCTATCTCGGGTAATGAACAGGACCCTGATAAAATGCACTCCCTAGGGAGTCTGCTATTATTCTGCCATTAGCCACCTCCGGCTGTGTCCTTTTGCAAATACCCTGCCTTGTACATAGAAACAGCGTTGACACAAGGACGTAGGTCAGCTTAGGTACCACTATTAGAGGGAACATGCACGCGTGTGGCTGTTGTTCTGTAAAGTGCCATCTGCTGGCACCCGCTCGGCACAGGCACAGAGTGCGGCTGAGGCAGTACGCTCCATGCATTGTCTGCAATTACACCGCCCAGTGCTTGGTAGTAGCAGACGACACACGGAGCACAGAGCGCCAGTGGCTTTCTGCACCAAGCGGGTGCCAGGCACCAGCAGATGGCACCTCATGGAGCATTGGTCACGTGCTCGATTGTTCCCTCTTACAATGGTAGATCCTGTACGTTGCATTGTTCCAGGCTAAGATCGTTGCTGTTACACGTGAATGATTCAATTAATTTTATGGCACGTCCTTCCAAAATAAATCGCGCTACCATAAACCCTCCAAGATGCGTTACCAAAAAGCCCACATTGCAACCCTCGTGATCCTTGGTTGCAAGCAACGTTGGTTGTAACTGCACTCCGAAGAAACGTGCGCGTCACGATCGAGTGCTAGCACGAAACAATTCCCGCTTTCTCCGTGTCGTGACACATCGATGCGCGAGGCAGCACTGAAGACTATGCGTTTCTTGGCTCAGGAAGCACACTGGCGGCTTGGACACGTCATAGTTTGCACCTCACGCAGTAAGACTTGTAGCTGCTTTTTGTTATTCGCAGTATGAAATACTGAAACTTACAATAATGACACGTACCTGACTTGCAGCAGTGGATGACCTTGGTCTTTTCAGCATGTACTCTCGAGTTTGCTGTGGCACTTGAACGTTCGAGTCCGGCTGCAGGTACTGCCTATAATGCTTCCTCTGATTTTGGACATTGCGACGTTCGAAGCCAAAATTTTTCACTGGGGCGAACACTGCGGGGCAGTCCAATGTGACTATACGGACTATATTAATATAAAGGTGTAAGCAATACCTAGTCGCGATCACGTCAACTGCAAGCTTTTAGTAAGCTTTAGTAAGCTTCGCTTCGCCTCGCGTTAGTGATCAGAATCACGGTATTACTGACGACATCACACAATGCTAGGCCAATGTCAAATTATAACGGGTTAGATTATAAAGGTTATTATGTCACTAAAAATGCGAAAAAAATGTTCTAATTTATTTGTTTGGCGTGATTACAGCCAAATGCCTCATACGCAAGGATGTTATTGTACATCGGTTGCCGTGAAAGCTTGTAAAGTTGCGGAAAGCCGTGAAAGCATTCAGAAAAATGACGAACTGATGAGTTGTTCATTTTAAATAACCTTATAAATAAAGGATTTAGAAAACTGACATGGAGTGCAGAGGCATACATATCAAGAAACAAGGAATGCATGCATATACCATTGATTGATTTATTGATTGATTAAATGTTTTTGCTTATGGGATGGCGAAAGGGAAAATGTGCTTTGTGTTTCTGTTTCTTCGCAAGTTTTATTTTGCTAGCACAAGATGCGATATAAACAAGCTAGAGAAACACAACAGCGGAGAAGATGGTTTTCGGATATTGCAATAGAGAGAGATACTATATCTTAATTTTACTCATGCTTGCTCATTAATTAAGAAGCACACACACATGCCAGACAAGAAAATGGCTAGATGAATTTTGTGCCATGTGAACTGATCCTACCATAGAGTCAACCATGATCGATGTCATTGCATATTTAGTGGCAATGCTACCATAATTTCGTGTGGCGCACATTCCTAGAAGTGGCACGCACAATCTACACGTTAAGTAAACCATGTCGTACCTATGCTATATTTACTCGGCAAGGATCTGAGTGGCGTTGCAGAAGTCATGGGCAGCTTTTTTCGTTGCGGGGTGCTCTTTTCGTCGCAACAATAGACTGGATTTTTTTACAAGTACTGCTCCAAGAGGGCATATATGTAAATGGCAAATAGAGGCCTTAGGAGAACACTTGACATTATATAAAGCAGGCAGCACAGCATCTCTAGGGCACCCAAGGGGCAGCGGGGGGATCAAAGTTGGAAGCAAGTAGGTCCATGAGTAGGGGCCTCGGCGAGTCCCAACCCATGGACCAGTCTGGATTGTGGTTTTGGTGTCCCCTATGCCGCTTCCGTGTTCTTGAGGCGTGTGGTGTCGCGGCAACTGCACTCCAATATAATAAGAAATAATGGTACGTTAATTGTTACAACTAGTAAATAAAAAACTATTAAAGAAATATCCAGCCACCACTAACTTGCTATGCTGAGTTCTGCCCCACCGCGGCCAGTTAATCCCCGCTATAATGCTCTGCTTCGGTTGTGATTCTGGTTGTTGAGAAACCTTGTGCTTATGATCTGTATTTCAGCGCCCAATGTGTCACATGCAGCTTCGGTGCAATTACAATTAAGCTTGTAATTCCTCTTCATTTATTACTTGGGCAGAAATGTGCAGTCTTTTGTTAATTAGTTTGTATGCATGATCACCGTTTCTAAATAGAAACAAGCTGTTTAAGGTTTCCTTGTTTCGGCGGTGTCATTTTGCATAATAATATCCATGTGCATATATGTAATTGATCAGCTCCTACGTTAACGATGCGTGTGCTGCATTGCTGCGGCATGAAAAGCATGTTTTTTTTTTCTGTAAGCCGCATTGGCCGCGCGCTCTTGGCCTTCGTGTGTATATATATATTATCCAGGCTAATAGACGCGGTCAGCTGCTTGACAATGCATGACAGAGCGATAAACCTAACGTGCATGCCCAGGCAGAGAAGTTACAACGCAAACGCTCACTTCCAAAACTCTTTTTGATTACTGCAGGGCCACGATTTTGTAGCGATGCCTTCCGCTCGATCATATGCCCCTCTTATCATCCACCGCTCATGGCCGGCTAGGCCGGTATTTGGTAGCGATGCCTTTAATGTAATAATGTCTTTACGCGCTTATCGTGCTTTTTCAGTGGACGGAGCGACGGTCCGCTCGCATTATCAACGGGATCAGCCGGCCGTGAGCGGTGGATGATAAGAATAGAGTAGAATAAGTCATAATGCCTTGATACAAAATCGCGGCCCTGATCGCTTTGATAACGCGGGCGGGGCGTCGCTCTGACCCCTGACAAAGCGCGAAAAGTGCAAAAAGGAATATCATCGGAGACGGAATCGCTACAAAATCGCGGCCCGCGCGCATGTGCATCTGTGTCTGTGTTGTGCGAGTTTGCGTGCGCTGAAAATTTTTTTATTGCGCTCAGAGAAATCTGATCATGCCACTCTACATGACGCGGTGGGCAAAATGAATGAACGCCAACAATCGTGTTCATTGACCACGTATACAAAACACACAAACGATCGATGTCGAATTCATAATTACTCTCATGAGTTGGGATGTCATTTTAAGAATGCTTAAGCCTGATGCAGTTCTCAACATTTCTTATCTGTACAACTGTACAACTTTGTACCTTCCACCCATGGAGGAAGGAAACAACTTGAAAAAAAAAAGGTTTTTTTTATCTTCCTCCATGCTTCCACCCACTACTGTTGTACGGCATTGCTTTAGTAGTATTTTTCTTTTCTGTTTTGGTTTGGTTTGGGTGATGCAGTGGTGGCAGTCGAAGTCGCATGCCAATCCGCATCCATAGAATCCACGGCCATAGCCACAGCTGTCATCTAAGCGAGAACGACTGCGTTGCACTGTGTTAAGCTCGAGATGCTTGTATTCGTTGAATATGAAGTGGACATGACCACTGCGGTTGTCAGGCACACCGCAGTGCAAAACTTTAACCCAGAGAATGTCGTGGATTTCGATCCAATTGTCCTCTACGACGTGTGGTGGAACGGCGATGCGACAGAGTGCTGCACATGGCTGGTAAGTTCTACTCATTCGTTAATAAGCACACCTTAAATGTTTATACGACTAACATTTCGAACGATTTAATCTTCACCGGCATGTGCTTTGTCCCGCTCATTGTGCAGTAAGCAAATGTCCGGCGCAATCTCGTAGCGTGACTTTGGGGTTTAGGCCTGGCTGCTCGAGACGTATCTCTCCTTTGATTAGAGTCTCGGGCAGTCTGCGATATGTCTGGAAGGGTCGGCGTTATGAAATGGGGAGGGGGTGCAGCACGCACTGCCGCGGACGCTCAAGGTAGACACTGCTTCGCAGGAGGGGCCATCGGCGCAAATGTGTGCTTTTGGCAGTTAGCAGCAGAATTTTGGTTTTGGACACATAATTTTGGGCGTAAATGTTAAGCGGCTCCATATTTAGTCTGATGGAAAAACATATGCCACATGAGAACCTGTCTGCTGCATGAACGGGTATCTGTCGTGTAGTGGACGTGGGAGCCACGCTTGCAAATGCTTTGCATTCATGAAAGGATGAAACGAGAGTAATGCCAGGGGGAGACCAGAGGAACTGATATTCTGGCCTGATTTGTTATTATGACACTTGAATGTTTATCACCTAACATTGCTGCCTGTCGGCAGTGTCAGCTTTGTAATGCCTTGTTAAATGCAATGCAGAAACTGAAGAAATGGTGCTGCACACGTCGAAAAGGCTCAGAAATCTGTCCTTAGAAAAGGGCAAGAGCACCAAAGGTATGGCAACTGAAAGTTGACAAGATTTTAGATTTATATGTTGTTACTGATTTGTGTCATGTGGCTGTGCTTTATATAAAAAAAATGGCGCTACATGCTAGTATTTTTTACCCAAGCCCAAACCGCATGCGAGCGATTTTGTGCGCGACGGCGACGAGCGACGGAACAAGCCGTCGCGCAAACTGATCACTCGTTCTTGTCGCTTGATCGCTTGGTTCTGGTAATCTACAACTCGTCGCCGGAACGACTTTCTATGAGCGACTAGCCAATAGCGCGAAGCCAGAACAGGATGTACATCAGTCAAGTACAACCGATTGTCGCACGGAACAAGCGAATGACTCAATTTTGATACGCACAAAGATAAGAACCTAGTGCAAGACCTTAAGAAATATTTATGGTGCTCTTTACAGTAAAACATATCAAGTTAAACTAATAGAGCATGCGTCACACCAGTTACGGCGCGTATTTGCTGCCCTCATACCAGCAACACCGGGGAAACAGCGCTCAAAGTCATCGCTCGCGTGTGGTACGACTTGTAGGCGACGAGCGAATGCGACAGCCATCTCCGTCACGTCACTTGTCGCTGTTGCGTGCAAGATCGCGTGCATGCGGTTTATACTTAAGGCTTGTTGAAGGCCTTACAAGAGCATTGCATCTTTTTGCAAAGGAAGTGAGCTCTGCAGTGGACACAATGTAGTGCATATTTGTGCATGAAGACATTTGTGTGTGGCTTTCTATGACTTCAAATTGCACTTCCATGTCTGTGTTCATCTTATTGTGTAATTTTTACAGGAATTATAACTGCCATGGCCTCTATGGCACCTTTGTCACAGGAGCATGGTAAGAGTACATTTTTTGTACAGCACTGTTCAGTTTCAAGCACCAATTTTTTCTAGTTGTGCAGTACTTCACACTCACTGATATTCGTCCACGCTCAGCAGTGCTTACTCACCGCCACTACCTTACAAATGGACCTTTTTCCAGTAAGCGACCCCTCTAGCGGCCGTCACTTCAACTAAATTTGACGGGCAACACACACACGCTCCCACCGCTTCTCGCCTCTACGCAAAGCATGGTAGCGTTTGACCAAGCAGTCTCTTGCGACGGCTGTCCCTGCTTTTTTTTTCTTCTGTCGCTTGTGTTGCTGAAGCAGCTTCTCATTGTCCTGCTCTAGCGCGCATGTATTTGCTCACATGTAGCAATAACACATTTTACATTTACTGATGCAATGGCAGCATGCTGATGCGATGTGCAGGCCATTTGTAACCAAGATTTGAGAGATGCGCCGGCTTTTGTTCTTCAGCAGCTTGGTCAGTACTTTGACTCAACTGGCGAAGGCATGTGTGAGCGTGAAACGCGCCGTGGCAGGACTTTCTTCAGGATAAACTCGACCGTCGTTTTGAGTGGCTCGACTTGAAGGAGGCGGTCAACAGACGCATGCACGTGCGTACGAGCTTGCCCTCAAGAGCGGGCATGCAAGCAGCTCACCATGATGAACAAACAACATGCAAAACTTCTGCACACATACTGCGAGTGCACTGCAGGGCAAGTGTTGTTTTATATCGAGATATGTATCGTATATGGCATGGTACTGGGGACTAAGTGAACGCAACACAGTACGGGGGGGTAAGCAGAATGTAAGTGGACGCAACACGTTGTTTTGTCAGGTGCATAAAGCTTCATTTGCCTGCAAAAAGTAAGACTCGCGAGTTTTGCATAATGCGGCACCACGCGTGTGTCGCTTTGGCCTCGAACGATGCATTCTGATCGGCTGTGTGGCGAGATTCTTCTTTTCGTTTGGCCCCATGTAACCGTACAGCTATTTCCGCTTGCATGCGGTAGCACATTCTTAAGCCAATGGTAAAATCCGTGCGGTATACATACCCGTAGATTAAAACATCGCCGTGACTTCCGAGTCGGTCGTAAGGCGAGAAGTCCAATAATCACAGCGCCAGCATCATGCTGTTACCAGAACGCAGGCTTACCTCACTCAGCAAGAATTGCGTGATAACTCACTGATAACATGGGGTATTTTTTTTTAATTTGACCGTGCGCTCCACTTCAGTACAATGTTCACCATTCCACGCCGGTTTGTGCAATCGACGGTACAGAAAGTGCCTGCATGAGTTTTGTCGCAAACGCTGCGCCTATCGCTCGAGCGTTAGTTCACAGAGTCTTTTCATCGACAAAAGTGCTTGCAGTCTTTCCCACAAACAGCTAAGTGTTTCCTTTAACCAATATTCTTGCCCAGAACACGAGAAAAATTATTGATCAGCAACTCAAGCTCAGGAAATTGCCGCGGATCATGCAAGGGTTCACGCACTCACTTCGCACACCTGCCCTGTGATAATGGCGGCGCGGCATGTAATGCAGCTGGGGCATGCCCATGTGCATAGCTGAATTGGAAAAAGGTCCATTCATTTGAGCCTATAGGCACTCATCATCATAGATTTGCAACCGTTTGCACTTTTTCACATTTGCTCTTATGATGTCACTGACGCCTACTCATGCTAACATTGATTCATGCCCGGTCATGTCAGAAATTTCACGAGATCGAAGCCGGTTGTATATTTCACTTTTTTTTCTTGACCAAATAGATATGGTGGGCACGCCATTCAAAAGCATGCAACTGAATTTTGTTTTTAACAGAACCTAACAGTTTACCAGAAAAAGCTACCAAAGACCAACTGGTGAAGGCTACATTTTCATGCGGAGTGCTTTTTCTCAAATTTGAAAGTATCTGTGAAGCAACATAAACGAAACATGGACACGTAACTATTATTACATAGTATATACAAACATAAAGGATATAAGTCGTATGGTTTCCCTTTTTAAGAGAAAAAATGCCTTCTAAAAATTTGAGAAATGCTACATTTTACAATATTGTACAACCGATTTCACCTTTCATTTTTCAGTGCATGAAATTTTGCCGAATTTGTGCCTGTGCGTGTAGAACTAGAAGGAAAATAGTATGCAATAACCATTTGATGGCAAATGAGTGACTACGGCTTAAGCGGTCAGGCATGGGGTTCAATGGGGGCTGGGTGGGGGAATCTTCGCGACTACATTTAAACTGCAATTACACATTAAGCGGGTACGTATTAATGAGGTTTGACTGTACCCGAGTTCCTTGAGTGTAGGCAGAAATAATTACCTATGTATTATTGCAGCGTCATTGTACAGGTCATGTTTGCAAGGTACCAGTGTGTGGTATGTCCCACACAATGTTCCTGACAGACATTTTTGGTTTATATACCCCGGCAATGTGTAATGGTTACATTATGCTCTTTCGATAGCATGGGACTCCTATATTGCTTTTGAAGTCTTAAATCCTTACCTTTTATGAGACCTGGCAATTCAAGGGAAAAGTTGTACATTTTCTTTTGTAGCTGACATGGACATATTCACTGGAGAGGCCATCGATGTTGTCATCGGATCCTCAAGAGATGACGGAAAGGTAACTTTAAAAGTCATAGAACTGTTTTTTAAGGATCGATGTTACATTTACGTTCTGAAAGGGCTCGTACATTTCAGAGTGGGGAAAGAAACTGAACTATGTCCCTTTTGTTTTTCCGTTATGGATGTAAGTAGCTGTGTATGATCCACGAACTAGATTTATGGCCGAGTACCATATTTATTCAAATCTAGGCCGGTCTCACTCCTAAGCCAGCACCTGAAGGTCTGAAGCCGGTGAAAAAAGTGTTTTTCTTGAATGTAAGCCGGACAAGTTAGGGCAACAGACATAAAACGCGAACAGCATTTATTAGTCACGACCCGTCCCAGCCCATGCAGTGTTGTTGTTGCTGCTAGCCTTGTTGCTTACCTTCTTATCGTTGTCAGCATAAAAGAGCAGACAATTTTTGGTGCCATTTAGTGCACTTTAGATGCTGCACTCCTTGAAAGCATGCAATCAAGCTTCATGGTGTGTCCCATGCTGCAGTGACCCAGCTCGCCACTTGTGTTAGTTATGTGCATTTAGTACAACCTGTTGCTGTTAGCTTATACGCTTTATCACTCGGCCAGATCGCGAAGTATTTCCGCAGGCAATCCATCCTCAAAATGCTTGTTGATACAGACGTCAAGTGGCTGAGGCTGGTCCATCATGCCACCTGGTATAATAGCGATGTCCATTCAAGCTTGGGAGAGCACAGCCTTCATGCTGTCAGTAAGGTGCCCACAGTACATATCAAGGACAAGGAGACAGTTCTTGGGTGACGTTGCCATGTGATCCTAATCCACTAGTCAAACGTGGCACTCGTCATTCGCCTGTTCGCATTTGCCTGTGTGGCAGCATTTCTGGGAAAGGCTTCTTAAGCCGGCAGTGGCTTCTTCTTATAAATTATGTATGCAGGCAGCTTATGTCAATCAGCTGTGCCATGCAGCATCATGATCGCATGTTGCTTTCCGCAAGTGGCCGAGCACATGACGCCCCTTTGGTGCTGTTGTCATTGGCTTGCTACACCACAGACATACCAAAATAAATGAAAAGGGGTCAGTTTACAGCACTCTACTGCAGCCACTTTTGATTGGCTGGAGTGGCCAAGTAGAAAATCTGACCCTGGTAATATGCTTGCTCTGGTATTTTTGTCTCACATAAATGTTTTAGTTGTGTTTATTGTTGCTTAACACTATTGCCACAATTTCCTGTGTAGAACAGTGTCCCATGAAAGCACAACTATGCTTGCTCTCAATGCATACAAATGTACGAGAAGTGTTTGCAGATCATCTGCATTTGCTGGTGGTAGTAAAATTAAGAGTGTGCAGAAATGACAGCAGTGGGATAGTGGGCATAAAGAAACAGTTCTGTGCGAGACTAGCTTGATGGCTCCTCTAACTAAGCCGCCATAAAGCGATCTCGGTGCTTGTGGAGATGGCCATTTTCGCTGCGTCTTCCAAGCCCATAAAAAATTGCTGCCACACAGAAGAAATAACTATATAAAATGAAATTGTACTTCTACTATAAGTTAGATGGTGCACTGCGCTCGTAGTGACGCAGGTCTCCAAAACAGCGCGAGAAAACATAATTGGTGGACTAATCCTTTATTATGGTAATGTCACTTGTGTGATGAAATCTAGGGTTTGACGAAAACTTGTCTGGCGAGGAAAGAACATGGCTGAATAAACGTACACTCGCCAACTGAAGAACACAAAAACAACAGATTGACGTTTTGGCACCCACTACGGGTGCCTTGTTCACAATGAACGAATGCATGGTGATCTTTATTATATATGCGTTGGAAGACGTAAGGCCCTTGCGTACAACTCAGGGAGGGGGCCCCGTGTCCGGTTTATTGTGTTAGTCGTAGATTGTAGTATGCAAAATGATTCAAGAAGCTATCGGGATAATTTCTTCTCTCTTTTGATGATGAAAGCCGAATGCCAGTTAATACTGTGACCAGTCTTCTCATGATGCTCTGCTAGGGCGCTGGAAACCGTGTGTCCTTTGGCTACATCATTGCGGTGCTGCTGTAGCCTTCTTTTAAAGTTTCCCGTCTCGCCTACGTAGCACGCCTGGTAGTCCTGGCATGGAATTTTGTAGATGATGCCGGGATATTTTTCTTTTTCGAGGCAGTCTTTGACTCGGACGAGTTGTTGTTTTAGCTTGCTTGAAGGGACATGGCAGATTTGTACATCATAATCTTTGAAAATTCTTGACATTGACTCGTTCACGCTTCGTGCATAGGGGAGAGCCGCCCGTTTCCTTGTTCTCATCGGCCTGATGGGGGTTCAGCGGCACGCTTTTCTTCAGTCTTTATAAACTGGCTAGGGTAGCCATTGCTGACCAAATCCTGCGTTACTCTCTTCAACTCAGCTCTGCGTGCGTCAGTAGTCGAGCACGATCGGAATGCACGGGTGAACAGTGTAGAGGCAACAGATCGTTTGTGTCCAACGGGATGGGCCGAATAAAAGTGCAGATATTTCCCTGTGTGCGTAGGCTTCTGATAAATGCTTGTTGAAAGGCCGGATGCAGTACGCATGACTTCAACGTCAAGTAAAGCCAGGCGACCATTAACTTCTTTTTCAACGGTGAATTCTATTGTGCTTTGGAAAGCCCTCGAAGGTAAAGCCCTCACGACATTCCAGCCCGCTCCAAAATTGTTCCTGCGGTATGTCGACGATTGTTTTTCCATTATCTGCCGCAAAGACGTCGTACCTTTTCTGCAGCACTTGAACTCTTTCCAAAGCACAATAGAATTCACCGTTGAAGAAGAAGTTAATGGTCGCCTGGCTTTCCTTGACGTTGAAGTCATGCGTACTGCATCCGGCCTTTCAACAAGCGTTTATCGGAAGCCTACGCACACAGGGAAATATCTGCACTTTGATTCGGCCCATCCCGTTAGACACAAACGATCTGTTGCCTCTACACTGTTCACCCGTGCATTCCGATTGTGCTCGACTACTGATGCACGCAGAGCTGAGTTGAAGAGAGTGGCGCAGGATTTCGTCAGTAATGGCTACCATGGCCAGTTTATAAAGACTGAAGAAAAGCGTGTCATCAGGCCGATGAGAACAAGGAAACGGGCGGCTCTCCCCTATGCATGAGGCATGAGCGAGTCAATGTCAAGAATTTTCAAAGATTATGATGTACAAATCTGCCACATCCCTTCAAGCAAGCTAAAACAACAACTCGTCCGAGTCAAAGACTGCCTCGAAAAAGAAAAATATCCCGGCATCGCCTATAAAATTCCTTGCAAGGACTGCCAGGCAGGCGTGCTACGTGTGTTTTTCAGTTGGCGAGTGTACGTTTATGCAGCCATGTCACGTGTGTGAAGGTTTTTTTTTTCTGTATGTGTACATTAATGTTGATGGCATAATTATGTAATCATGCAGTCCTTGGAACGCAATGCTTGTGCACATTTCTATATTGCATCTAGTGACCGCACAGATCAACCTGAAAATAAAGAGTGGTCCTACAGACAACACTTGTATTTGAAATTCGGCTACCCAATGTCAAGGTAGATGTTAGTGAGTTCATCGAGCTATAGATAGCAGTGAATATTCTTGCAGATCATTGTCAATTTAACAAATTCAGCGATTGCTATTTATGCTTGGGAGATTTTTATGTGGGATTGTCTAAAAGATTTTTTAAAATTTTACTGTATAATTTCGTTCTGCTCATGCAGGTGAGCCCACTACAACTAATAAATGGCCAGAATGCCAGAAAACAGTAGAGTTGAGAAAATGCATAGTGTATATTGTCCAGTATAAAACCTGTTAGCTACAAGCTATGTATGTGTTATTATATATTGCAGGTGTATGCTGGAACCGGGCAATGAATAGAAAAGGCTGCTTGGGGGACATTGTTGCGGTCTACGTCTGACTATGTTCTGCCGTATGGCGTCCACAACGTATTGGATGCCAGATGAGCTGAAGAACAGAAGCGTGACCGGGACTTTGTCCAACAAGTCGCGATCCAAGGGAAGGACTGAGGCCAGACCAGCCGTGACACCACAAAAGTTGTCATCCTTGAAAAGTATATGAACATACTGTTCTAATGAACTGATCTACTCATGTATAGATGGCACATGCAAATAGCCACAGTAAAAGCGAAGCTAGTGCTAAAGCACTGTGTTGTGATCATCTGCTACTGAAATATTTCATGTTAAAACTGTAGAAAGAATTTGAGGCATGTGAGTTAACATGAAAAAAGTAATCTGCAGTTTGGTTATTGAAAATGCAGCTGTGCAAAAATATTTCATTGAACCGTGGGCATATTGTTGGGAACTTGCACTGTGCATGCTGGAAATTATTGTTTAGATGCTTTCATTAATTTTGTACTCGTGATTGCTTTTCTTGCGCAGGCCTCCTCCGGATCTTCATGGGTAACCGTGTCATGCCGGAAGACGAGAAAAAAAAAGATTGAAAGAAGTGCGCAGGCAATTGGTGCAGAAACTCACTGACGCGCAAAGAAGGTAGTGCTACTGGTACGGATTGCTACGGGGCTTGTCCCAAAAGTTTGTGCACTGAGCCAGCAAAAACGCGGCAGAGAATGTAGTGACATGAACTGCTCAAACTTCTGGGACAGACTTTGTATATTGACCTTACCAGCTTAGCACTTCTACCTTTCTTTGTGGAGTTAGTGCTTACCGTATTTACTAAAAAATAGGTCCAACATGAGTATAGGTCGACCACTATATATTGAATTAGTTGAGAAATTTAGAAAATTTTAGTTTGAATTAAGTCAGCCAATATCTTTCTTTAGCAGTAGTAGTGTAAACTTAAATTATTTCTCTTAAGGGTCTTGGGTGGTGGGTGGGTGCCTCAGTTTAGAGCTCCATTGGTCTCTGCAGCTTGCTGGGCTTGATCGAGAAGAGCTCTCTGGCTCTCTAGATTTTCGCTAGCAAGCCAAACGTCCCGCTGCCTGTTGCTTGGAATTTGCGCCGTTAGGGGGTGAATTTAGAATTTGGAAGTCGTTGCTTACATATCCACATTACAGGACGAGACTTGGCCCACCAAGGGAAGTGGCAGGGTGTATGCATCTTGTAAAGTATTTGGATGTATGGATATGCGTGGATGACCACACAAATAGCGAAGGAACGAAAAAGATTAGGTCTATCTTAAAGAGACGGGAAGAGTGTGGATCAGAGAGCAAATGGCGATAGCCGATATTCTTGTTAACATTAAGAGGGGAAATGGAACTGGGCAGGCCATGTAATGCGTAGGATGGATAACCGGTGGATCATTGGTTACAAAATGGATACCAAGAAAGGGAAGCGCAGTCGAGGATGGCAGAAAACTAGGTGGGGGGATGAAGTTAGGAAATTTGCAGGCGCAAGTTGGAATCTGCTAGCGCAGGACAGGGGTAATGGAGATCGCAGGGAGAGGCCTTCATCCTGCAGTGGACATAAGTATAGGTTGATGATGATGTGTGTTTGTAAGAAGAGCCAGTACCTGGCCTGTTTCCCTGTACGGTCTGGGTGTAGATGGCTGTATTTTTGTCTCTTTGGTCTTCGAGGATGTCGTGCTGGTGGATCAGGGGTATTCCAGTAAAACACGTTGTGGGGCTAGTTGGTGCATAGCTTTCAAAAGATGAAGCGCCAACAGTGACAGCACATTAGGAAGGAACAAAGACAGGACAGGCGCTACTTGCAACTGTTTATTGTGGTCAAAGGTGGTTGAATATATAGCCATGGGGAGAGGGGGGGACGAAAAAGGCGGAACACTGATTGTATGAATGCGCACGCGTGAGAACGCTGAAGATGTGCATGAAGGAAATGGCGAATCTAAAACTTATCTAAAAACACACTTTCATTTGTGTATATATTCAGAGACGGGGAGCTGACACATGTTTCCCCTCTCTTCCTAATCTGGTTGGCCTCCAACAATTCACGTGCCACAGAGTCTTTACTTTTAAACAAGATTGTAGTATCTTGAAGCCTTGCTTCACATGCTTGTTTATTTTCATTGCCGCAGGCCTTGCAATGAAGAGGCAAGTTTGAGCCATAACCATATTTCAATGAAAGCTTATGCTCCCGCAGGCGATCATTAATACATCGGCCAGTTTGGCCGACGTACTCTTTCCCACACTTCAGCGGTATACGGTATACAACTACTTCCTCACACTTCACAAAAGGATTCGTATGTTTAATGGAACACCCTGCTTTCTTAGAGTTATCAGAACCAATCAGGCGGCACAAAGTAGCAAGTTTTCGGGGTGCAGAAAAAACCACAGGAATTTTGTATTTGACAGCGACGTGTTTAAGATTGTGCGCCACTTTGTGAGAATACGGAATCACCACTGGTTTGGCTTTCTTTTCGAATGTTTGACCTTCTTCAGTGCTTCTTTTTCTTTCTTTTTTCACCTTTTTCAATAACGCCTCCGAAACTGCACTTACAACCGAACAAGGGAAGCCAGCCTTCCTCAATTTAAAAATCTGTTCGTCAAAGCTTCCTTGTGCCTTATGACAGCACGAATTTTTAAAGGCGGATTCGAGGCACATAGTGGCAATCGCACGTTTAACAGTCTTGGAGTGTGTAGACTCATACGGCAACAATTCCTTGTGGGCACGGGGTCGATACATCCAGCAGGAACCTTCGTCAGTAAGGGTTATGTCAAGATATAAAAACTGCAAGCTGTTATCCTTGGCTAGTTCAAAAGTAAAATCTAAACAGCACAGCAAAGGCTTAAACAGCACGGCAAAGGCTTAGATTTTACTTTTGAACTAGCCAAGGATAACAGCTTGCAGTTTTTAGATCTTGACATAACCCTTACTGACGAAGGTTCCTGCTGGATGTATCGACCCCGTGCCCACAAGGAATTGGTGCCGTATGAGTCTACACACTCCAAGACTGTTAAACGTGCGATTGCCACTATGTGCCTCGAATCCGCCCTTAAAAAATCGTGCTGTCATAAGGCACAAGGAAGCTTTGACGAACAGATTTTGAAATTGATGAAGGCTGGCTTCCCTTGTTCGGTTTTAAGCGCAGTTTCGGAGGCGTTATTGAAAAAGGTTAAAAAAGAAAGAAAAATAAGCACTGAAGAAGGTCAAACATTCGAAAAGAAAGCCAAACCAGTGGTGATTCCGTATTCTCACAAAGTGGCGCACAATCTTAAACACGTCGCCGTGAAATACAAAATTCCTGTGGTTTTTTCCGCACCCCGAAAACTTGCTACTTTGTGCCGCCTGATTGGTTCTGATAACTCTAAGAAAGCAGGGTGTTCCATTAAACATACGAATCCTTTTTTGAAGTGTGAGGAAGGAGTTGTATACCGTATACCACTGAAGTGTGGGAAAGAGTACGTCGGCCAAACTGGCCGATGTATTAATGATCGCCTGCGGGAGCATAAGCTTTCATTGAAATATGGTTATGGCTCAAACCTGCCTCTTCATTGCAAGGCCTGCGGCAATGAAAATAAACAAGCATGTGAAGCAAGGCTTCAAGATACTACAATCTTGTTTAAAAGTAAAGACTCTGTGGCACGTGAATTGTTGGAGACCAACCAGATTAGGAAGAGAGGGGAAACATGTGTCAGCTCCCCGTCTCTGAGTATAGATAAGTTTTAGATTCGCCATTTCCTTCATGCATATCTTCAGTGTTATCACGCGTGCGCATTCATACAATCAGTGTTCCGCCTTTTTCGTCCCCCCTCTCCCCATGGCTATATATTCAACCACCTTTGACCACAATAAACAGTTGCAAGTAGCGCCTGTCCT
The DNA here is from genome assembly GCF_013339745.2 of Dermacentor silvarum. Taxonomy (NCBI): domain Eukaryota; kingdom Metazoa; phylum Arthropoda; class Arachnida; order Ixodida; family Ixodidae; genus Dermacentor; species Dermacentor silvarum. The sequence continues at coordinate 99,629,108 of NC_051163.1, read as the reverse complement.
GTCTTTGTTCCTTCCTAATGTGCCGTCACTGTTGGCGCTTCATCTTTTGAAAGTGGATCAGGGGTTCCTCGTAGGCATCCTCGAGCAGTTTGGTCGGCCTTCTCATTTCCCTTGTGCCCAGAGTGTGCCGGACACTACATTATTGTGTGATGCCATTCTAGGGTGGTGCCTAGCATGCTGTGGATTTTGTGTGGAATGGTGCCCGTTATATATGAATGGACCACTGCCTGGGAGTACGTCAGGACCAATGGAGATTGTTCTTCTGCCTCTGCATCTTGAAAGGCCAGTGCTATGGCTGCTGCCTCCTCCGTGCAAGCCAAAGGGGTCCGAATGGAGCCAGTTATCACTGCGGACTATTGTGAATTTGTTGCCACTCTATGCACGTCCGTGTAGTATATGTCTGGATTTCTTCCATGTTTGTTTTGTAAGGTCTTTGATCGTGCTTTTCTTCTGCGTTGGTTGTGTTCCGTGCTCATGTTCTTTGGCATTGCTGAAACAAATTTCCCCTCTTCGGTATGTTAAGCAGCAAAACTGTTTCTTCCCTGCTGTATTGCCCACTCAGGGGCATCCCACCTTTTACAGCAGGACCCTTCCTAGTTCTGTTGAATTCATATGCTGTCGGTGTGCCACGACCACCACCGTGGTATATTCTTCATATGTGACGTAAATACCAAGAGCGTCCACTTCTTGATGCTCGTGTGTTTTGGTAGCTCCGGAGAAGCCTCGTATGCTGCCCTGATGATGGCGCTCACTTTGGTCATCTTGGCCTTTTTAGCCTTTGAAAAGGGAGGCGAGTTAATGCTGCAAGCTGGATCCTCTTCGTACTTGCCAGAGAAGTCATCCTTGATGGATGCTGCACAGGCGTCCTCGGCACCCCAAATGACGATGTCTTTAACGCTGTCGAGTGTGCTAGCTGTATATGCAGCATCATTTAAAACCAGTCTGAATCTCAGCTGGCAGGCCCCCTCGCACATTCTTAACCGATGTTGAGACTTTGCTTGTCTCCAATGATGGTCCCCAAACATACTTTATTAGATTTCTTAATACTAGTTTTGCTTTCTACTTTGTTGTGTATATTTACTACAGGTTACAAATAATGTACTAGTAAAGCAGGCGCCCATGTGCTGCTTGAACCCAGGTATGGCAGAGGAATGCCATTGCCTCGGTACTTTTGCTAGCTTTTTTCATGAATATAGGTAGAAATTTGTTGGTAACATAGATTGAGTAGCTTCATTTATTTCGAGAAATAGTACCTATGTACAGTAAATACAGAGAGGAGAGAGATAATTTATTTGAAGGAAGGCAGAGAGGTCGGCCTGAGCTAGCATGCTCTAGCCTGCTACTCAGGCTAGAGCCTGAGGCTAGAGTAAATACAGTATTTTTGTTTGCATGTATATGATGGCTGCGTGTGAATTACTGTGCAATAAAACTTTGAAACCATCAATCAAAGGTGTATTTTCTATTTAGGAACTGTCTGACAGCATAATCAAGCATGCTTGATGACGCCACTAGGGATCGTATTCTCGGAAAATCACATTCGGAGGTAGTTTCACTTTTGCGAGAATCGGCACTGCATGCCTGCGCACAAGCGTCGGGAAAGTGCAAGAGCTTTCGTGGGCCGAGCCATGAACTCTCGCGAAAGTGAAACTATCGCTGAAAGTGATTGCCAGAGAATACTGCCGCAATTGCGGCCTGTCGGAATAGAATGTTCCGACATGATTACAAACCGACAGGCTGAAACCGACAGGCTGACACCCACAGGCCGACACCGACAGGCGGACGCCGACAGGCTGACACCGACAGGCTGACAAGCCCACAGGCTTACAGGCCGACAGGCCAAAATAACATATAGCCGACAAGCCGACAGCCTGTCGGATTTTTTGACTGGGTATCGATGATATAGTCGGCCTCTCCTCTCTTCTCCCTGATCTCAAAAGGACCCTTCCCCTGCAGGAGCAGCTTGTTGTTGTCGGTAGGGAGCAAGATCAATACCCAGTCTCCAGGGTGAAACTGCCGCTCCTTTGCCTTGCGGTTGTGAAGTTTCGCGTAGCGTGCCCCTGCCTTCTCCAACTCCTAGTGTGCTATCCGGCAAGTTTCCTCCAGTCGGTTCCGAAGGTCGAAGACATGCTGATAGGTCGTCTTTACTTCATCGCTGAGTTCGGTATTCGTCCACAGTTCCTTCAAGATCGCCAAGGGGCCTCTCACATGTCAGCCGTATAATAGTTCAAAAGGCGTAAAGCCCATACTGGCCTGGTGGACTTCCCTGTAGGCGAAAAGGAGAGGCGCCAGGTAGCGGTCCCAATCTCTCGGTTTTTCTGCACACATGCGCTTCAAGATCAACTTCAAAGTGCCGCTGAACTTTTCTACCATGCCATTGGCCATGGGATGGTACGGGGTTGTGTGGAGCTGGCGCACGGAAAGAAGCGGAGCTACTTCCTTCCTTAGGTCTGACGTGAAACTTGTGCCTCGATCACTCAGCACATCGTTGGGGACGCCAAATCGGGAGAACATCTTGACCAAGGCCTCGGCCACTCGTTCTGTCTCTTTTCTGGGTAGCGCCACGGCGTCCGGATAGCGGGTTGCATAATCCATCAGGGTTAGAATGTACCTGTTCCCGTGTTTTGAGGCTGGTTGGATCGAACCCACTATGTTGATAGCCACCCGCTTGAACGGGGTTCTAATTACGGGTGTCTTTCCAAGTGGAACGCGTGGTACTCTGCCCTTAGGAACCGTGCGCTGGCAAATATCGCAAGAAGCGACAACCTTTTCTCATCGGCCGTGATTCCCGGCGAATAGAATTCCTCAGCAATCCGATCCTTCGTCATCTGAGTGCCCAAGTGGCCAGTCATTTTACCGTCATCTGCTGTTTTTAACACCGCGTCTCAGTGGCACTTAGGCACGAAGAGCTGACGCACTGACCGTCCGTTCTTCTCCATCTAGCACCGATAAAGCAGCCCGTCTTTTTGTGTGAATTCAACACTTCCCTTCTCATTTGAGCATGTCTGCTTCTGGTTGATCCTTGTGAAACACTGCTTGAGCGTCGCATCACTTCTCTGCTCGTTCTCGTACCCGTCCTCGCGTGGTAACTCTGCCGTGGCCCCGGAAACCTGGAGTCGGGAAAACCCTCTCGACTGTGCCTGCGCCTGGGCGCTGGTGATAGCTGCCGCCACGAGTTCTTGTTTGGTCTTGGCCCCACCAGCGCATTCTTCGGTCTCGTCTTTCGGATCCTCCGGAGATCTTGCGCCTTCTATATTTCCCACAATTAAGTTATATAGTGGTTCTTGCATACAAAGCGCGGTAAGGAGGCCGGTAAAGTATGGAGTGTCGACTTCAATTCGCGCCTAGGGCAGCATCTTGGCACTTCCATCAACCAAGTAGATGAGGCTGCTGGCACCCGTTAGCTGGTCCTCGTTCACTAGGTCACTGCTTATGATCACCGTGTTGCACCCCGTGTCTCGCAACACTGATATGTCTTTCCCTCCCAGGGACCCCGAAGCCACCGGAAGGGCCCTGGTGAGAAATTTTGGTTGCGTCGCCATTATCGCGTTGACGACGGGTACGTTATATCCCCATTTCTCAGCTCGAGATATCCGTCGCGTATGTGATCCTGGCAAGCCACTTCGGAGGGGGCGTAAAGGCACGATGCCTGGAGTCTATTAGAGCCCTCTCGGCAGTTGTATGAACGGTGACCCTTTCCACCACACGTGTAACAGATGATGGCCGCGTTGGCCGCGGGCTTGTAGCGGCATAGCTGGGGTGGATGGTTTCCGCGATTGCAGAGGTAACACCGCGGAATCGGCGGGTGACCATTTCCCCTCTTTGCAGTTTCCTGTCTCTTGGCAACGTCGGGACCATCTTTCTTTGTTTTCCCGAGGTTTGCTCTACCCTGAGCTTCCAAGAATTAGTCTGTCAGCTCTAGCATCTCCTCCAAAGATTCTGATTCCCTCTCCTTTAGGTAAAGCGACAAATTCAGACCGCAACCACGCAAAAATCACTCTTTGATCAGCAGTGCGCGAAGGGAAGTGAACTCCGTATTGGTTTTGGAGAGTTCGACCCATCTATCGAAATAATGACTTAGCCGAGCTGCATATTGGGTTACCCTTTCACTCCCCACTGGTTTCTCGTTATTGATCTTGTCGCGAAACCCGTCTGCTGTGAAGCGAAAACGCCCCAGCAGAGCAGTCTTCACTTTTATGTAATCCGCTGCATCGCTCGGCGGAAATCTTCCATAAACGCCAAGCGCTTCTCCGCTCAAACAAGTCGAAAGCGCGGTCGACCACTGGCTTTCGGACCACTTCTGACCTTTGGCGATACTTTCAAACCGCCGGATAAATGCGTCCAAATCGTCCCTTCTTTCGACGAAGGAAACGAGAAACCTGCTAGTATTTATTCGTAAACTGTGCTCCTCCTGTACTTGTAGGTGCTCGCTGCTAGCTCTGCTCTCATTGCTACTTTGATTAAGCTGAATCCTTAATTGTAACGAGTGTACTTCGCGATCGCTGGCTTCCTTCGCCGCCACTCGCTCTCTCTCTTTTTCCTCTTGCTCCCTCTCATTTTGCTCTCGCTCTCTTTTTTCCTCTCGGGCCAACGCCCGCTCTGCCTCGGGCTACTGCCTGTTCTTGCTGTTCCGTGACCCATGTCCTCAGCTCAGCACCCTCTAGGCCTAACTGTTTGCCTAGCTCTATCCACTTTTCCAACTCCATTCCCTCCAAAATGTCACTACAGCACATAAAACCGAGCGCTCACAATTAGCATGCACGTGCGTTCGAGACTACACAAGAATGTGTCAGTAGCACTAATCGATCAATCTCCACGATTATCGTTCTCTGTTCACCGTGCTGGTTTTGTACAGAACGTCCTGTTCGCGGACGCCAGTTTATGTCACGGCTGTCACCCATTCGTCGTCGGCGCGAAGTCTATCGACGGGGTAGACAGGCCGGTTGGTCGTTCCGTACTCAAGCGAACACCGTGAAAAAGTCAGAGTCAGGAGTAAACAAAAAACAAGATATTTATGAGCTGATAAATATATGCAAATAAAAAAGCACACTAGACAAATAACACACCTGAACTTAATATAGCACAATGATGAAGACAAGAAAAAAACGAGCAATTTAACAGTAGATATAAAAAAGTTGTCGCAGTTTCACCTGAAAGGTGAAGCATCAATTGCGATAGCAAATTTGAAGACAGCTATACGGAGTAATGATAGCAGCTTTATCAGCTGTATAAACTTGGACATGCAGCAGCACCGGCAACACACAGAACTGTTGTCGACGCCGTCGGCGTTTTGCCCGCGTTCGCTCAAAATGCTTGCGGCGTTGGTGACTGTTGCCGGAGCCTCTGATATAAATAGGCACTTGGTGCCGCAGCTAAACGTCGCCTCCATTCCCTCCCCCTCCCCCGCACGGCGTTTCGTGCGTCGGAAGAAGGCACGTTTGAGAGACGCCTACTTCTGCAGCCCTTAAGGGAGCACAGAGCAGAACGCGCGTTTGTTCTCCGCCGTGCGTTCACTCCCCGTGAAAGCGCGCGTCCCTCGCGCCCTTTCACTCGCACATACAGCGTTCGGCGCGCGGCGACGATTTCATCTCCATTGACGTCATACGGAACCTCACGGCGACGGCGACGGCGACGGCTACGGCGACGGCGACGGCGACGCCGACGGCAGAAATCTGCTTTTGAGTGTCCATATAATTGCTATCGCAATAAAAAGGGAAACAGTGCGAGGATCAAATACACAAGATTACACTTAACAGTAAATGACTAAAACAAAGTTCAAAAGAAAACAAATGGTGTCATACGCATGGCCGGGCAGCAGCAGTAAGTCCCTAAACCGTGAAGTCGGCTCGCAGGGCTTTCCCGAAGAATGCTGGCGGGCCGATCTTGTCGAGGTGGGTGCGATTGCTGGCCTGGGTTTCCCTGGAATCTAGATCCGACGACTTCCCTCAAGCAGGTTGAGCTAACTTGAGGCGAACTACCGAGAACTTCGTGGCAGACGCTGGTGTGTCGTCTCGTACGTCGACTAGTTACTTGCAGTTCCGACGCGGCTAGGCGGCCCAGGCGATACTGGACGGCACTAGCTGCTTGACTGCTTCTCTGCATATTACAGTCTCAGCTTCTAGACTAATTAGCAGGGCCCAAAACCTGCACTTAAATAGCCTCTCCTTTCCCTAGTTCCCTATGTAGGGGAACTGCCGGTATGCAGAGTTCACCTAATTAATTCATGGCTCCTCCCAAAAGTCTTGGTCGCGCCTCTTTCACCATGAACGAAGGACGGTAGATTCCCCTCTCTCCAAGGTCGAGCCCCGGCACTGCACCAAACGGACGCACACGCACACCTCGGGGTCCGTTAATCGGCGTGTCGCGTTCTCTAACCGAGATGTCACGCCGTGGGACCACGACGTTTTTGACGCCCGTTAATCGGCGTGTCGCCTTCTCGAAATTATATGCCGCACAGTGAGGACACGACGTTTAATTTTTTTTTTGGCGGCCGCTAATAGGCTGTCGATGTCTCGAAGACTATGCTGCCCCATGAGGACACGACGTTTTTGGCGGCCGTTAATTGGCGTCAAAAGCACTCGACAACTCTCGAAAATATGCCGCTCCGTGACAAAGTCATACCCATAGTCAAGCAATATAAGTACCTCGGCGTATACAGGGTGTCCCAGCTATCACGCAGCACCATTTTAAATAAGAGGAACGGCGTTACGCGAAGCAAACCTAGTGCGTATTGTTTCCAGTGCAGCGGAGTAGCCGCAAGAAATTTTTTCGTTACTGAGATTTAATTAGGTAATTGTTTTAATTATCTAACTCGAAAAGTATTATCCTAATTATCAAAGTGTCAATGAGAAGTTGTATAGCAACGTGAAAAGCTCCCGATACAGCTCTCTGTTGCTCAATACGTGTTACATAAATGTTTTTCTGAGCGTGAAAGAAGCCCGCGAATACACGCAGAATTGCCGCGGGACTGGCCGGTCGAGGCACTTTGCGTGCATTCGCGGGCTTCTTCCACGCTCGGAAAAACACTTTTATGTAGCACGTATTGAGTAACAGAAAGCTGTATCGGGAGTTTTTTCATGTTGCTCTACAACTTTCTCATTGACACTTTGATAATTAGGAGAGTACTTCTCGAGTTAGGTAATTATTTACAATTACCTAATTAAATCTCAGTAGCGGAAAAATTACTGGCGGCTACTCCACTGTACTGGAAACAATACACACCAGGTTTGCTTCGCGTAATGCCCGTCCTCTTATTTTTAAATCGTCCTGTGTGATAGCTGGGACACCCTGTATATAAACGAAGGAAAGAATTAGTCAAGCAACCACCAAGATAGTCTGAACATAAAGGGGAAGGGGGACGCGGCAATAATGAAACACAGAGCACTGCGGGGTCACAATAAGTATGAGGTGGTGCGTGGAATCTGGTACCATGGTATCATGGTACCAGCGCTAACGTTCGCAAATGCTATTCTATGCCTAAAATCGGATATCTTGACGGGGTTGAAAGTTAACCAAAGATCAGTAGGCTGGTTGGCTTTGGGAGCCCACGGTAAAACCACAAATGATGCAGTGCAGGGTAACATGGGTTGGGCTTCTTTTGAAGTGAGAGAAGCACAGAGCAGAATTAGTTTTGAAGAAAGGCTCAGGAACATAGATGAAAATAAATGGGCGGCTAAGTGCACAAGTATCTGTACCTCAAAAGCGTGGACACAGAAGGAAGGAAGAGGACAAGAAAGTTGAGAACCAAGTACAGGATAATCAAAACTGTAAGTAGGCAAGCAGGAGACACCAGAAAGAAAGTGAGAGAAACAGAGACAGTGAATTGGATGCAAACACTGGAAACAAAATGGACCATGGAGATTTCGAAGAATGAAAAGAAAGAAATTAATAAGAAAATCTGTACGATAACACAAAGAACAGTGCCTTGCTTTTTGACGCTTGAGCCGGTTGCCTAAGGACCAAAGCATACTGGAGCAAATATTCGGAACTAGATGAGGCATTTTAAGCTGCAGTAAAAATCCAGAGACCATTCAGCACATCCTAATGGAATGCGACGGGATTCACCCAGCGAGAACCGTAGGTAACGTACAACTACGAGAAGCGCTTCGGTTTAAAGTGGAAAGAAATATTAACAGATCAGCCGTAGAGATAAGCAATAGAGGATTAGAGTACTGGTGAAAAAAAAGCAGGGAAATTATTGATACGACCTGATCTCTTGGATTAATAGGTAGCTGTACAAGGTAGACTTTGCAAAAAGAAAGAAAAATATTAATGAGAGGTATACAAAATGCTACATAACGAACATGCATTGCATACCTGATGAACTCAAGCAGGCTATGTGACTATTTGTCACGGCCTTGTTTCAAAGGGAGTGCCATTAAATCATCGTGATCATCACAGCGGAGGTCCAACGCGGTGTAGCCACAAAATAAAGAACCAAGTGTAGATTCGTGACTTTGTGAACTCGTCATTTTCATGAAGTACTGTGTAATAAATATTAAAATGAACATTACGAAAAGTGTCCGACGGCTGGATTTAAATCCACTACTTCTTGTACAGAAGCCCGACAATGAAACCATAACGCCACGGCCGCACGCCGTCTTAGAACACCCTTATCCATTTCTCGCGGGCAAGTCAGCGCGTTGAGACCCCTGGCGCGTTTCAACTCCGTTCGCCAACAGGACTCCGCGCGCGAAGCAAACATGCAACATGGTCGCCGTCCCGCAAATCGTGCACCTTTCGCTGGAGTGGACTGTGAGTTGAGTGGGCACGGCGGACCATCGACGAGCATGCGGCTTCAACCGTTCTACTACCTCGTGCAGATGCTCGCTCATGGCCTGGCCGGATCAACGATACAACTGCCGCAGCCTGACCAGTCTTCAAGAAATGCAATCGACCATCCCTATCTGCCAAACTTCACCACGTCCACTTGGACCACAGCTACGACACCGATGCCACGTCACTGCATTCATGACGCCATTCCTTCGCTGTTTGAGACGCGTCACTTGAGGGTCCACCTATTATTCACGTGACGTCGACGCATCGGTTTATAAGGGAACTGCTCCAGACCTACACTTTCAGTGGGCATGGCGGACCATCGTCGAGCATGTGGCTTAGACCTTTCTGCTACCTCGTGCAGGTTAGTAACTGCTATAGCATGATAAGAAGTGATTGTCACGGTCTTTTGGGGTTGCCGTGCCCCCTACAGTGTGCTTCTATTGTGCATGATGTGTACTAAATATGCTTGCTGCTTATGTGCGGCGACATCGAGTTACATCCCGGCCCCACTGACGGCAGCGAGGTCTCTATCGAATCCATGCTGAAAGAGTCAGAATAAGTTGGCAGCGGACGTGACTCCGCTCAGGGAGCATCAGAATAAGGTGGAAAGCGTTATAGCTGATTGAGGAGCCAGATTCATTATATTAGAAAAACGAGCCTCGCGTGTAGATGACTTTGATCGTGCAGTGAGATCCCTGGGGGCGAAGATGACTGATCTGGAGGAAAGGAGCAGGCGATCCAATCTGGAAGTCTTTGGCATTCCGGAGGATGCCGGCGAAACTGAACCTATTCGTAAAAATAATGTTCTTGATGAGGTGTTTTCTGCAAAGCTTGCTGTTCCTTGGAAATCTGTCGGAAGAAATCATAGTCTTGGTAACAAAGGTAACAAAAGACCACTCATCATTATTTCCAGGATTTTACCTAAAAACAGCTTGTCTACGTGAAATTAAAGGGTAGTCGAATATCGATTCAAAACTATTACTCGCGCCGCACACTAAGGAAACGATCTCTTGTGGGATAGTGCTAAAAGTGAAAGAGAACAAGGCAAGAAAGTTCACTTAATTAATGATAATATGGGTGTTAACAATGAGCTATTCACATGGGATGACCGTCAGAAATTGAGGATAAAAATTGACGGCCATGAAAGTACTTCGAAAAATGCTTGACTTGCTTCCGCTGACACTTCCTCTGGTGCTAAAGAACTGAGAATTTTAAACACCAACGCCCGCAGTGTCGTTAATAAATCAGAACGCCTTGAGGCAACAATCATGGGTTACAATCCCCATGTAATTGTGATAAAAGAAACATGGTTGCATGAAAATATTGAAGATGCTGTTGTGTTTCCCCCATCTTATCGAGCGTATCTCCTAGGGGGCGGGGTAGCAGTTTTGGTAAAAAAAACTAGATCCGCTATTCCGTTATGTCAGGCCGATAACTTGGAATCTGTTACAATAAAGCTTACTTGCTGGGAAAGATCATTTTTGCTAATTGCAGTTTATTGAGCACCTGACTCGCGCCCAGAATTCTTTCGTAATCTTTTTGAACACATGGTTTCATTCACAAGCGATAAAGTACTACTTGTAGGCGACTTTAACCTCCCAGATATTGATTGGGAGAACGGGTTTTTCTTCACCGGGAATAATTCACACTTAGGTTACTTGCATGACATCATTCTGTCTCACAATCTACAACAAGTTGTAAAACAGCCAGCGCGCACCTATGGTACGTCAGCAACAATACTTGACCTCGTTTTTGTAAGTCGTTCATTAGAAAACTTTTTTGATTCGGTTGAGCCTGGAATTGTTTATCATAGTCTGGTATATTTTTCTTGTTCTTTGCAAGTGCCTAATACCGCAAAATGTAAAACAACAACTGTTAAAGATTTTTCTCGTGCCAGAGACGAAAGTGTCTTGGATAATCTTGAACAATGCCTTGATAACTTTCACGATAACAATGCTACTGTGCTTTGGGATAAATTTAAAGAAATTATCACTCACTGCCTTAACAACTTTACTCCCGATAAGACCAAAAAACTTCCCTGGATAACGAGAGAGATCTTGCACCTTAAAAGAAAAGTTAAGTGCTTAAGACGACGATGTGGCTCACGTGTTTCAGTTCACGAAATCCAAAATAAACTCAACCAAGAAGTACGGCAAGCTAAGCGCTGGTATTTCACCATACATTGCCAAATTTCATACGAACGGCACCCCATAAATTTTGGGCTTTTCTAAGCACAACCACCAAGTCAATTGACCAAATTTTCCACGAGGGCCATGTCGTTGTCGAAAAACAACGTATCGCGGAGCACTTCAATAATTATTTTCTGAATGTTTTTTCAAATTTTGATGGTGGTATAAACCTTAACCGCATGTCATGTAACTCGACCTCTGATATTGTTTCGCAAACGAGTGTAGTGTCCATGTTGCAGAACCTCAAAGCTAAATTATCTCCAGGACCAGACAACATACCGAACGCTTTTCTGCGCAGGTATGCTGAAGTGCTAGCTCCGTGATGTTTCTTTCGTTCCCCGTTATCTTCGGTTAATCTTCCTACAGACTCGCTAACTGCACGTCCCCCGCCGTGGTTGCTCAGTGGCTATGGTGTTGGGCTACTGAGCACGAGGTCGCGGGATCGAATCCCGGCCATGGCGGCCGCATTTTGATAGGGGCGAAATGCGAAAACACCCGTGTACTTAGATTTAGGAGCACGTAAAGAACCCCAGGTGCTCCAAATTACCGGAGTCCCACACTAGGGCGTGCCTCATAATCAGATCGTGGTTTTGGCACGTAAAACCCCATAATTAATTAACTGCACGTGTCGCTCCCATACCAAAAAATGCGACAAAACCCTAGTAGCCAGTTATCGTCCGATATCATTAGCTTCATCAGGTTGCAAGTTAATCGAACATATTATAGCTAATGAAATAACCAAATTCCTAAGTGATAACAACGTACTGTCTCTTCAACAGCATGGTTTCCGGAAGGATTTCTCTACTGTGACATAATTAACCACAATTACTCACTACTTTCCAAGTGCTCTTGACAAGTCACGCCAAATTGACGTAATATTTTTAGACTTTAAAAAAGCGTTTGACCTTGTTCCTCACAATAAACTTATAGATAACTACAGTCGATAGACCTTCCAGTCTATATTATCAACTGGGTGGCGGCTTATCTGTCTAATCGCAAGCAGTTTGTTTCAATTGATAATCACTCTTCTAACAAACTTTCAGTAACCTCTGGAGTACCTCAAGGTAGTGTGCTAGGACCTATTTCTAATATACAGAAACGACATCACTAACAAAATTTCTCAGCCTTTCCAAGTTAGACTATTTGCTGACGATTGTGTGTTGTTTAACGATGTTGCTTGCCACGAAGATCAATTAATGCTTAACTCTGACCTTCAAAACATTCTTTCCTGGTGCAGTCGGTTGGGCATGGAATTGAACAGAGAAAAAACTGTTTACATGTCCGTAACAAAATATAAAGCAAAATGTCGTTTGTCTAAACCTCGGCTCTGAACCGCTGAGCAAAGTCAGCCAATATAAATATCTTGGTATAACAATAACCAGTGACCTCAGCTGGAATAGCCACATTTCGAACGTAGGTAACTCGTCTTTCAGGAAACATTGTCTCCTCAGGCACAAACTAAACCACGCTCCCTCTGGTACTAGATTACTGGCTTACACTTCGCTCATCCGACCGAAACTAGAATATGCATGCATTGTGTGGGATCCCTATAAGAAAATTAACATTAACGCTTTAGAGATGATCCCACGTAAAGCTGTCAGATGTATTTTTATAAATATAGACTAAGTGACTCTCCTACTAGCCTAATGAATCAACCTAATATCCAAACGCTACGGCTACGTAGGAAAATACAGACTGAAATTTCTTTTGTCCCTCCAACCACTTACCGCGCGTCCAACACGGCATCGTCACGCTGAATCTTTAACACCTTATAACACCCGAACTAACCTCTAAGTTTTCCTTCTTCCCGCGCACTGTAACAGATTGGAACAGCCTGCTATTATCACAATTGATAAGCACCGATTCTATTGAACGCATGTGTCTTTAATCTTAACGGTATTGCTATCTCGGCAAGACTTGTTACTGTTTTCTTTTGCATTCTTTTACGCGTGAATTTTGTTTGATACCTTCCACATCTTCCATATTCTATTATTTTCAGTATTTTGCAATGGTCACTCGTTCATCAACTTCTGGTACTTGCTGATTTTTTCCCTCTCGCGAGAATGGTGCTCATATATGCGTATTGCCTTTCTTCCTGATGTCTTAAACTCCGTGGTATACTGTTCTTATGTTTGTCAAGTTGTATTCCTTCATTGTACCTTGTATTAATCTTATTTGGTCGTCGCATTCATTTTTTTCCGATCATTACATATGTTGCATTGCTTTTGTAGTTCTTTTTCATGTGTGTATGTATATATATACGTGTATATGTAAATTTTTATCATACGTTAGGTCAGCTCTGAAATACGCGTGCTGTGTGTGCTACCCTGTAACAGTAATTAACAAAGAAATGCTAGAAAAGTTCAGGCCACGGCGGCAACATATGTACTTAATATACCAATGTATGACATGCAGTTTAGTGCAACGAAATATAAGGCGATGCTAAAATGGGAACCCCTGCAGCACCTAAGAGCGCCAGTTCGATTAAAGCTTTTACAAAGCATATATCATTTTCGTACTCGAATTCCCCGTGCCGTATACATTAACCAGCCTCACTACACATCGGCCGCAAAGATTATAGACACAAGATTAGAGAATACAAATGTAATACGTCGGCCTTTAGCACCTCTTTCTTCCCAAGAACCATCAGTCAATGGAACCGACTATCTTCCTCAGTTGTAGAAATCTCTTGTACTATCAAGTTCTTTTCTGCATTAAAACGTTGGAATCTTTGGAACACTAACGCTTGATAAATATCGCAGTTATGTCTAACAATCACCAAGACCGATCCAGAATCCTAGTTGCAAATGATATTCTTTTCTTTTAGTGCTTCTTTATCGCTGGACTGTACCTTTTATTACTACCGCGTGTTGCTGCTATTCTTCGCTTTTTCTTTGCCGTTTTCTTATGAACCTTTGTTAACATTGTGCTTTCTATACTTTTTTTTTGTCATGTGACATCTACAACGCACCCATGTCCGACGTGGCTGTGTGCAACGCGGCCGTATGCTTTCGTGTCGGCGTATAATAATCTGTTTTTCTTTTACACAAATTTATGCAAACCTACCGATTTTTATTTTTATGTTTGCGTTGTATTCGTCGAGCACATCTCACAAGATAACTACAACGTCGAGCGCATACCACACACTCCAGCATCGTTTGGTCCTTCGTTTCAAACGTTTTTGGCTCCGTCCAGGCTCCTGACGTCGTCACTGCCGTCAGTCATCGTCGACGATGTTATCGCCGACCGCCCATGTGAGTGGCTTAGTTGTTGGGCGGTACGCTGTCCGTTACTCGCTCCTACATTACCAAGCCAGCAGGCCACTAGGTGAACGAGTGGGCAGTAGGCGATCGGAGAAACAGACCCTAGAAGTAATCAGCAAGATCAGCATGTTGTTTGATGCTCCATCGGACTGCATTTTTTGCAGGTCGCTCCCCCAAACCATAACCCCTTCATTCACCCTTAATTCACACTTCATTCACTCTTGATACACCCTATCAATGCTTGGTTCACTTGCATTCACTATATCATCTCGGTTTTACTTCCATAACACTTGGTTTGCTCTTTACAACTTTCAAATTACAACTTTCATCACTCTCGATTCCCCCTATCACCAATTGATTACCTTCATTCACTCCTAGTTCACTCTCATTTCTCCTTCATTAACTTAGCTCGCTCTACCTCATCGTTATCTTTTGTTTGACTCCTAACACCCAACTAAACCCCTTTATTGACCATCAGTTCACTTTTAATTCGCCATCAATTTACTCTTATTATACCTCATTCACCTCTATGTATACCCATAATCACTTCAGTTCACTTGCTTAATCATTCCTCCACCCTTAATTGCGGTTTTATGCGCGTTATCGCCTTTTATCCTAAGAGCACCATTTCGTGTCGACGACGCGGTTTTCAAACGGCCTTGAAATGGGGACCTTACCATGAGACATATTAGGCTTTCGCTTTAATAAAGCTTTCAAATGCGAGAATATATGTCATACAGTTTACCCTAATATCACTGTTTAGCGGAAAAAAAGGAATAACTCGATCATTCATGTGACACCTGCGCAGAAGGTATCGTTCTCACGCCACGCAGGAAGATTCGAGCTAAATTTAGCCTTACACAAGGCTTGCAATGAGGAGTAGCTTGGCAGTACGCTTGTTCAACCTAGCAGTAATTGTCGCGTTTCGATAGCTCACGATGTTATAGTAGGCATGATTTATCAATATGGTGCGCAGTATGAGTTACAAGTCGTACAAGTGTGCAATTTGTCGCAGACATTTCATCCTTGCATAGCTGTGGCATCCTTGCATTTTGCACGTAGTGTCCAGAAATACCGTTAGGAAACAAAAAATATCGGCACAGAGGTACATCCAACCCATCTCACTACAGCGCAAAGGGTTTTTCTCCATAGGGAGTGAAAGCGAAGAAGCCCGAATAATCTAAAAGGGACGCGGGCTCAAGCATCGCAGGGCAGTCTCGCGAGCCACCAGTGGGGCGAGTAATTTTTGGCCTTGTGTCCTCCGCAAAACAAAAGGGTTCACCACGAATACGGAGCAAGCTCGATTTCTGAATTGGACCGCAAGGCCTCCACTATTGGTGACGTACTAGTAAGTAGGGCATGTAAGCTAGCCAACCTGTAAATAAATGAAACTTTTGCATTTGGTTATGCAATTTCAGTACGCTTGTGCAATATGTACACTTTTTCTATTTCAGGCTCCCAGCAACTTTTCATATTATATGGTTCAATGGTGACCACATAAACGACCGAATGTATTATTGTGTGACGGTTTGGAAGTTTTTAAATATACACTATATCAATTTTATTCTTGGTAGAAGGCTGTATGAGAAAAATGTGCAGCGACCATTTTCTAGTAAAGTTATATTTCAAGTTGTCGCGACGTCAGACATATTGAAGGCACGAAAATTGCAACAGAAGGCTGTAGATCTTGTACATTACGCTACAACGTTATCCATCAATCTTAACGCATATTTATATTCAAATTAAAAACAAAGTGTCACCCACGAAAATGTAGACAGCTTGCAGCGGAAAAGCTCGCACCTCGCGGAAAAAAATTACTAGGGGCCCTTATGCTACAACCAAGACGACTTGAAGGCGAAAGCCCGAGCACCGCTAAATCAATAACACGAGGACCAATTTTTATTGCCTAGTCATCATCACTCTGAAGCCACAATTTACAGTCATTTTTTCAAGTCATCATGTTTTTTTGCTAACCACCCTTCCCATGACTCAAAAAACTGCAACCGCGACTAAGCAGTTTTTTGCTGTGACGCTCTCATCACCATCAGCCTATATTTATGTCCAATGCAGGACGAAGGCCTCTCCCTGCGATCTCCAATTTCTCCTGTCTTGCGCTAGCTGATTCCAACTTGCACCTGCAAATTTCGTAACTTCGTCACACCAACTAGTTTTCTGTCGTCCTCGACTGCGCTTCCACTCTCTCGACATCCATTCTGTAACTCTAATGGTCCACCGGTTATCCATCCTACGCATTACATAGCCTGCCCAGCTCCATTTTTCCCTCTTAATATCAACCAGAATATTGGCTATCCCCGTTTGCTCTTTGGTCCACATCGCTCTCTTCCGGTCTCTAAACTTTAGGCCTAACATTTTTCGTTCCGTTGCTCTTTGTGCGTTCCTTAACTTGTTCTCGAGATTCTTTGTTAACCTCCAAGTTTCTGTCCCATATGATAGCACCGGTAGAAAGCAATGATTGTACACTTTTCTTTTCAACGACAGTGGTAAGCTCCCAGTCAGGATTTGGCAATGCCTGCCGTATGCACTCCAACCCAATTTTATTCTTCTGTAAATTTCTTTCTCATGATCAGGGTCCCCTGTGAGTAATTAACCTAGATAAACATATTCCTTTACAGACTCTAGAGGCTGACTGGCGATCCTGAATTCTTGTTCCCTTGCCAGGCTATTGAACATTATCTTTGCCTTCAGCATATTATTCTTCAACACCACTCTTACCTTTTCTCGATTAAGGTCCTCAATGATTTGTTGTAATTCGAACCATTGTTGCTGAATAGGACAATATCATCTGCAAACCGAAGGTTGCTGAGATATACGCCGTTGATCCTTACTCCAGTCTAAGAGCTTGAATACTTCTAAGCACGCAGTGAATAAGATTGGAGAGATTCTGTCTCCTTGCCAGACCCCTTTCTTGATAGGTAACTTTCTACTTTTGTTGTGGAGAACCAGGGTAGGTGGAATCCTTGTAGATGTTTGCCAAGATAGGCCCGTATGCATCCTGTACTCCTTGGTTACGCAATGCCTCTATGACTGCTGGTATCTCTACTGAATCAAATGCCTTTCTAAGATTTCTCGATTACCTGATCGATGACATGGATATGATTCATTGTAGAATATCCGTTCCTGAAACCAGCCTGTTCTCTTGGTTGACTGAATTCAAGTGTTGCCCTAATTCTATTGGAAATTATCTTGGTGAATATTGTATACGATACTGCATATATACGGCATTATGCGCCGCCACTGCTACTATTTTCCTACCTCTGTTAACATACTCATATATAACTCCTTATTTTTGTCTCTATTAAATTACGCGTTTCTTGAATGGTCAACAACAACAGCTGCAAACATTAGCAAACTTACCCTCCTGCAAAAAAGTGCTTTACGCCTAGCCTGTAAAGTCCCATATCGCTACCACACTGCAGACTTGTTTAAGAAGCACTACATCATTCAGGTTACATCAATGTATGATTACAAGCTATGCCGTTTGTATAAACTTGGTTTGCTGAAAAATAATGATGACATGACAAGCCTAGCAAGGCTAGAAAAAAACATTCATGCTTATTATGTACGCCATTATGAAGTGTGGTATGTCGCGAAATGTAGAACTAATTATGGAAATCAAATGTTAAAATTTCAATTGCCTACACTTCTAATCACATATTAAAAGAAAATAACATTGACATATCTAGTACATCACCAAAACAACTGCGTTTAATGTTTGCATAATGATGTGATACGATGATTTCCTCTTTCTTTATGACTGCTTCGTAATCCCCTTTTCAAGTGACGTTTTATATCTTTTGTAAGTGTTTCCTTAGTAGGTTGTACTTCCTTAGCCGCACGCTTTTATGCTTCCCCGTGTGCTAGGGGGGTCAGGGCATCTCAAGCTGTTCTTACAGCTTCTACCTGCCCTCCTCGTAACTTTTTCTTAATGCGGAATAAAATTCAAATTCAAATTCAAAATTCAAAGCAAGCTAATGGGGCTATAATTTTTCAATTCTTTAGCGTCTCCCTTTTTATGGACTGGTATAATGTTGGCGTTTTTCCAGCTATCCGGTACACTTGACGTCGTGACACATTACGTGTAAAGGACCGCAAGCTTTCGAAGCATGATATCTCCTCCATCTTTGATTAAATCAACTGTTATTCCATCTTCTCCAGCAGATTTTCCCCTGGTCATGTCTTGCATGGCCCTTCTAACACCATCGCTAATTATAGAAGGAGCCTCTGTTATAAAAGGCACTCTCACATGGACCCTTAAAATCTGACATATTTTATTTTGCAAGTGACTCCCCCACTCTGTACCCCCATTCACTCCTTAATTCACACTTTATTCACTCTTCATTTGCCCTATTACTGCTTCATTCACCTTAATTCACTCTATCATCTCGGTTTTACTTCTATCAGAATTGGTTTGCTCTATTACTCAAAATTTCTAATTTTCATTACTCTTGATTCACCCTATGACCACTTGATTCACCTTCATTACCTTTTAATTCACTCTCATTTACTCTTCATTACCTTAGCTCACTCTATGTCATCATTACCTGTTGTTTGACTCCTATCACCCAACTAAACCCCTTTAATTGGCCATCAATTCACTCTTAATTCACCTCATTTACCTCTCTGTATACCCATTATCATTTAACTTGTTTAATCATTGTTCCACCCTTAATGGCGGTCTTATGCGCATTATTGCCTCTTACCCTAAGAGGACCATTTCGTGTGGACCACGCGGTTTGGAAACTGCCTTGAAACGGAGACCTCACCATGAGACATATAAGGCTCTCGCCTTAATAAACTTCTGAACAAGGCCCCTTGCCGGGTTGTATGCACTACCACCTGAGCTCACCAGGATGCTAGCTGATCGTAACACGAGGGCAAAAAAATCAACAACAAAAAAAAAATCATGCGGGTCCCACGCAATGTGGAAATCGATATAAGTGAAGTTTTGTACGCTGTTTGCTTTGATTTACGATATTTAGCGAGGATGTTGGCGGCGAATGTGTAATTTCTGCAGCGTTTAGTACAATACGAGAGTGGCGAGTTGATGGTACACGTCACCTTGCGTGCATCACTGCGGTTTGGCTGCGTAGTCCACCGAACGCATAGGGAGACATGTTTGCTTGAGGCGTTGTTGCGCCTCATTATTCATTATGTCTGAGAGGGTTGAACATTATCCATGTATGTCATGGCAGATCGCATCATGGCAGAAGTGTTTAACGTTAATTGAATTATGAGGCTTTAGGTAATTCAATTATTATAATTGTATGCAGACATTGTATACATACATTCGCAGTCTTAACCACGTTTCTCTGCGTAGCGCAGACGCTCCTATTTCGCGCGACACTTCTTTCGGGCCTGGGTGTCCTCGACGCAGAGTGCACGCTTCGGAGCCATTTTGCAGGCGCATGTTGACGTGATCCTTCTACATACGTGGCCAGAGCGCTGTTGAGACGCCAACTTCAAGCGTTTTCTTCACGCTATGGACGATTGTAATGTTTACACTATCACAGCCCAGCACGCGACCTCCAAAACCCAGTACTTGCATTTTTGTTGCATAGGAAAGCAAGCACAGCACGTGGCATACGCATAAGGTGTGACACGCTGGCGCGGCGGTGCCGGCTGGGATGCGCAGAGTTAAGCGCCATCTGCGTCTATTGCAAGAAACCCGCAGTGCGCGCGAGCAAGACCTTAAGTTACTGGAACCTGGAAAGTACCGTAGCCCTTTTCCCTTCGCCACTGCGACGCTATTGGTCAGTTGCCGTCAGGTGATCACTTTCCCCCATAAATGGTTCACGCCGTGCCGGTGCGGACCCGCGGGCAAAGCATCGCTCGCAGTCGGAGCGCGTATGAGCCATCGACGAGGTCAGATTTTAATGCAAAATCGTTTATTGGCTTGGTTGGCGAAAGCGCGCACCCAGCTGGTGTCCACAAAAGGCGTCCGCAAAAGCCGTGCCCGGAAAGCACATGACCTCTCCCGCCGAAATAGGTGACCCATAAACGAGCGAGGGATTCTGGGATGCGACGTCTGATCGCTGTTTCCGGTTCGAGGAAGCGCAGCCGCCGCCTACGCTTCGCGTTGAAGCCTATTGATGTGCTTGCAGTCCGGCTTTGTCACACTCGAAGATTACCCGGTTGCAGGCGCTTAGCAAAACCATGGTCGGCTGTGCAGCCGTTGGCTGCCCAAATGTAAACACGTATAACTGCTGCCTTGCAGCATCCCTTGCTGAGTCAGCTGTGCACAAGCATCAGAGGCGTGGCTGCCACTTCCAAAACTGAACCATCAGTGAACGAAAAGAAAATGAACGTACAGTGCCACTTATCAGGCGCCGATGAGCTGTGTAAGGACCGACACGGAATGATTCCCCAAGATATTTCTTTCTCCAACATAGACTCAAACAACAATAACTATTTCCGTACTCCCATGCACATGTAGAGGTATTATGAAACATGGTTTTACGGCGCAAATTTAAACGGAACACAGCGAGAGACATACATAATACTCGTAACCAACTAACCCACCTTATTTCCTTGAACACAGATAGAGATAATGTGCAGCCGTAATATGTCGGCGATACGGCCATTGTTGACAAAAAAAGCGAAAACTTCTAACTGCGTACCACTTGAAATGAACCTCGAGTTTCGACCAAGAAATGCCGTTGACAGCGAGCAGTTTAGAATATTATCAGCACTTCATTTTCTAATTACGCTTGCTGCGCCGTTACGACGATATCGGTTGCAGCGACCATCACAGGGCAGTATTTACCAGGCTACTATAGCCATTGCCTCAGACCCTGATTTTCTAGGTAATGCTTCTATACGCTTGACAAATCATCGGATAAACATAGCTTTTCCTTCCGTCTGACTGACCCTCAGGCAGAGGAGTCAGTGACGGTGCGTCGAAGCAGCGGCAAATGTCGTAGAGCTAAACCTGGCAGAAACAAAAAAAATTACTCCATCTCCCGCTAAAGGGAACCATGTGTGGATGCGAAGCAGCGGGGAGATGCTTAGCTTGAGCGGGAGATGGTTTCGCGGCACCGGCCCGAGCGCTCATCGCGGCGCTGCACAGGAGAGAGAATGAGGCGCGCGCGCTCCGTCATTTTCGTACCGCGGAACTACCGTGGCGCCCCCAGCGGAGTATGCAGCTGTCGCACCACCTGTCGTGCGCGCCGCTCCGGTTCCTAGAGGAGAGAAAGGGGGGGAGGGGACGCGCATGCGCTGTGGGGGTGTAGGACGCCGCGGGAGGGACGGACAAAGCCCCCGCCATAAGCTGCTTCGCATCTAAAAAAGAATGACGAAACAAAAGCCAGAGTTAGTTTATGAATAAAAGCGTATCCTTGCCTTTCTTGCTCTTCATCGTCGCGCCCAGAGTCAACTGAAACCTAGAAATCATCTGCATGAATGGTACGACGCTGCTGGTCGACAAAGCGGACGAAAAATTTCGCACGACTGACAGTTGAAACCGCGTAGAAAAACACGTGCGTCGGGCATGCCGCCGCGTCGTCCGTAGATCCGGAAGCGGCTAGCAGATGGCTCACCCCACATTAGGCGTGGCGTAAACTCGTAAAGGCTCATGGGAAACGTCGTCTGCTCGGCGCTTCCGGTTCAACCTCTGACGGTTGCGGCACACGATTCTCCGTTCGCGGGGCCGCTCGCGCTTGCTCTCTGTGTACTTTCATCACAAGATATCGCCCACGCTGCAAATATCTAGAGCCCGTGACGGTCGCATCGATGACTGGCCATTATATCTGAGCATATGCAGTCATTTACAATAATTTTTTTCTAGCCGAATCGACCGAACACGTGAATTAGGTATACGTGCTGTCACTGCCAGTCGCGGGTTTATCTTGAACGACGAATCGCACTTTCTTGTTGTCAAGTGAATTCTGTTCGTGCCAACGACAGAACCCACCACAGCTTCGCTGGCTCCCATCTGCACAGTAGTGTAATAGGGATCTGATTTCCTTTACTTATTACATCTCAATTACACTAGGCTAATTTGATCAAGCATGCATGGTTGAGTAGTGGAGGCGTTACAGGTGGGCAGGCGGTTCCAATCCAAGCTTTTTCTTGGCACGAATTTCTCGGAACAACACCTTGCATAGTATAGCGACCTGAATTTAGTGCTAGATGCAAGATGAGAAGGTGTACTGGGAGCATTTAAAAGGCTTAGAGTGTAATTTTTCTCGTATATTTTGTGAAAGGTGCACAAGACGAGAAACATTAGCCTAACGATCACAAATTAAGCTGCAATGTTACTTATAAAGATACGTCGAAAGCATATTAAGACAGACTCAAGCGTGCAGGGATGTCAACTGCAGTCGACGAACACTTCTAGCATACCTCACGTTCCATATCTTACATAACTGTCACAAAGTGTCCGAAACACAAGGGCGATTTGATCGCCCTTGTGATCAATTCCTGCTGCTTTGATCGCATTAAAATGTGTTATAAACTTCTCTAGACTTTTATAACAAATGTTTTGGTCAAGTTGCAGAAAGAGATACTACGTTAAAACATCGTTAAACCATGCCGAGCGCGTGGTTAGCGTTTGGTTATTAAGCATGTTCTATGATATATTACCAGTAACGTCGACAGCAGGTTATTTTAGAAAACAACACATGCATGATAAACGTCCGAAAGCCTATAAAGGTTCGCTGTAAAATCATATAAAATTCCTAGTATGTCATACCAACTTGTCCAAGCATCTACGTTATCAGTGGTATAAGAGTTCGAAAGGCTAAACCTGTGGAAGGTATTTTTTTAAAGGAAAGCCAAGGTTCTTAGCTGTGCGCGCTTGCTCAACGCGATTTATCAAGGACTACGAAAAGCAAACACGTTAGTGTATACGACGGGCTCTAGCACAAATCTGATATTCACGATTGAAATGTTACAAGATCACTCACATCGTTGATCCGAACAGAATTCACTTGAGAACAAAAAAGCGCCACTCGTCATTCAAGTAAGCCCGCGACTGCCACAGCACGCAAACCTAATTGACGTGTTCGGTCGATTCGGCTACAATAAAAAACGATTTAAATGACTTCCTATGCTCAGATATAATGATCAGTCATCGATGCGACCGTCACAGGCTCTAGACATTTGCACCGTGGGTGATACAGGCCTTCTGGTGAAAGCGCACAGAGAGCAAGCGCGACTGGCAACGCGAACGGAAAATCGTGCGCCGGAACCGTCAGTGGTTGAACCGGAGGCGCCGAGCAGACGACGTTTCCCATGAGCCTTTACGAGTTTACGCCTCACCTATTCCCGACGAGTGCTCGTTTTTGCGGGTGACCTATTGACGCCGGCGCCAACGCCTAATGCAGCAACACTCAATGCGCGCTCCGCTCCGCCGCAGCAACCGCCTGCAGCCGCGGCGTAGGAGAGGGGAATACCCGCAGCAGAAAGGGAAGCCTCGACTTAAAGCCCCTTGGTAATTTTAAAGTACCGCCACTCTTAGTACTCTGTCACCGGCGCGCGACCTCCTTGCCTCCTCCTTGCCCCTCCCGAGTCCCCTCCGCGGCAGACGGTCTTGCGCCCGTTTTCCTGCACGATGATTCTTCTCCCTGCCGTTGCCCTTGGAAACGAGCGGAGCTTGCGTTTTGCTTGTGTTTAGCTTTTTCGTTCGCGCCATTTTGCGCCTTAGCTTGGCTGGCTCGGCGTATTGACTAGAGTGTACTAGAATACGGTCGAGTGGGACGAGCGGCTGGGGCGGCGCATGCTTTGCAGTGAGGCGCCCGATATGGAAAAATACTGTGGCGGCGCTGCGATCGAAGTGGATTTAGGGTTCCTCGATGCCAGCGCCGCCGTTCAGGGTGGAGACAACCCCGCTGGCGCCGCCATATTGAATCACACGAGCTCAGACTCAGCTACTAACCACTGTACAGCTACGCTAGAGTGTACTAGAATATGGTCGAGTGGGACGAGCGGCTGGGGCGGCGCATGCTTTGCAGTGAGGCGCCCGACGTGGAAATTACTGGGGCGGCGCTGCGGTCGAAGTGGATTGGGCCGCATCAAGGTCGCGCCGTTGTAAATTGCTGGCGATACGTACTACTTCGCGCGCTGGTATTTGCGTTCAGACCGATCAAATGGTGTTCATAATTGCATATGACATGTATTTATGCCTTAAGAATAAATTCCTTTCCTTTCTCTTCTTTATTTTTTTTATTATTTTCTAATGCCGCTCGGTGATTGCGCGTGCATTGCGGAAGCAGTGTCGACTTTTATTCTACTATGTGATTGTACGGTTCCCTTTGGAGAAATATATTTTTCTCGTTCTTCAAGCAGCATGTATCTCTCGTGTGTATTGTTGCGCATATATAGTTTTCTACCAGTACGTCTTGCGAAACGTAGACGAAGCAATTGTAACTTATGTAACCTTCCTGCTTGCCGCTTCAAACAAGTGAAGCATATCTCCCCATCCGGCGCCTTGTATTTAGATTTACGGGTAGCATTGGTATAGATTAAAAAAAAGAGTAAACTGCAGTGCAACATTCGAATCAAGTTTCCGCCTTTCTCGCGTAACAGAATGCGGAGTAATTGGTACGGGGTCATTTATTGCAGTCGGACCTCGAGCGCCGAAAACGGTTTTAGTTAGCCATTCTATATGCTAATCTTTGACCGTAAGCCGTACGTGGAATTTTTTTTCCAGTCGTTACTTCAAAAAAGAAAAAAAAGAAAGCAGGCCTGCGCGGTAGGCTAATTAGTGCCTATATCGTGGATACGGCGTTGCGCTGCTAATACTAGAGCTCGCGCGTTCAATCCAGGTCGCCGGAATTCGATGGGAACGAAATGGAATAAGACTCGTGCATGTATACTTCTATTAGGTGCGCGTTAAAGAACCCCATGTGGCAAAAACTAAACCGGGTGCCTCATAATCATATCGTGGTTTTGCCACGTAAAACCCAACAATTTCATTATATTAAAAAGAAAAAAAAAGCAGGTGGCTGCGTTCTTCGGCTTATTTCTGGGGGTGTACACAACATAAATTATTCCCGAGTTTGATTTCCGAGAAAAAACATGTTACGCATATCCTATATTTCATCCGTAAATGTAATGCCTTTCCTAATTAAATGTATGACCGCTCAACTCTGCACCTTGTATAGTATAAACGGCTCCGTTCAGTTATCCGGTGCACTATCATAACGACCATAATGAAACAATTTAAGGAATGGCATGTCTCACATACACGTAGAGATATGTGCAGATCTGTTGCGTTCGTTGAAGAAGTTAAGTGTGGTACCACATAGGGCACTCCCTTTTAATGGGATAATTGCAAATTAACATGGTGAGACTGTCAAAAATCCTTGTCTGAATGAAGTTAGCAGATTTACAGGCAGCCCCAAAACACAGGACTTATTAAGCATTATTAGGTATTATTAAGCAGGACTTATTAACACCCGTCCGTTAATTCTCTCAGGAACTGCGCCTCTGCGCAACAGCCACGACTCTCCGGCAGCAAAATCATTCGGAATAACAGTCCTCACTTGCATGCAGTCACTCACCTTTGAGATTTCAATATTGCTGTTGTGCGTTACATTCGAACGGAAATGACTATTCAGCGTCGTACAGTATTGCAGACTTGCACACACACACACACACACACACATATATATATATATATATATATATATATATCCAGACAAAAAATCCGACAGGCTGTCGGCTTGTCGGCTATATGTTATTTTGGCCTGTCGGCCTGTAAGCCTGTGGGCTTGTCAGCCTGTCGGCGTCCGCCTGTCGGTGTCGGCCTGTCGGTGTCAGCCTGTCGGTTTGTAATCCTGTCGGAACATTCTATTCCGACAGGCCGCAATTGCGGCAGTATTCTCTGGCAATCACTTTCAGCGATAGTTTCACTTTCGCGAGAGTTCATGGCTCGGCCCACGAAAGCTCTTGCATTTTCCCGACGCTTGTGCGCAGGCATGCAGTGCCGATTCTCGCAAAAGTGAAACTACCTCCGAATGTGATTTTCCGAGAATACGATCCCTAGTGGCGTCATCAAGCATGCTTAATTATGCTGTCAGACAGTTCCTAAATAGAAAATACACCTTTGATTGATGGTTTCAAAGTTTTATTGCACAGTAATTCACACGCAGCCATCATATACATGCAAACAAAAATACTGTATTTACTGTACATAGGTACTATTTCTCGAAATAAATGAAGCTACTCAATCTATGTTACCAACAAATTTCTACCTATATTCATGAAAAAAGCTAGCAAAAGTACCGAGGCAATGGCATTCCTCTGCCATGCCTGGGTTCAAGCAGCACATGGGCGCCTGCTTTACTAGTACATTATTTGTAACCTGTAGTAAATATACACAACAAAGTAGAAAGCAAAACTAGTATTAAGAAATCTAATAAAGTATGTTTGGGGACCATCATTGGAGACAAGCAAAGTCTCAACATGGGTTAAGAATGTGCGAGGGGGCCTGCCAGCTGAGATTCAGACTGGTTTTAAATGATGCTGCATATACAGCACACTCGACAGCGTTAAAGACATCGTCATTTGGGGTGCCGAGGACGCCTGTGCAGCATCCATCAAGGATGACTTCTCTGGCAAGTACGAAGAGGATCCAGCTTGCAGCATTGACTCGCCTCCCTTTTCAAAGGCTAAAAAGGCCAAGATGACCAAAGTGAGCGCCATCATCAGGGCAGCATACGAGGCTTCTCCGGAGCTACCAAAACACACGAGCATCAAGAAGTGGACGCTCTTGGTATTTACGTCACATATGAAGAATATACCACGGTGGTGGTCGTGGCACACCGACAGCATATGAATTCAACAGAACTAGGAAGGGTCCTGCTGTAAAGGTGGGATGCCCCTGAGTGGGCAATACAGCAGGGAAGAAACAGTTTTGCTGCTTAACATACCGAAGAGGGAAAATTTGTTTCAGCAATCCCAAAGAACATGAGCACGGAACACAACCAACGCAGAAGAAAAGCACGATCAAAGACCTTACAAAACAAACATGGAAGAAATCCAGACATATACTACACGACGTGCATAGAGTGGCAACAAATTCACAATAGTCCACAGTGATAACTGGCTCCATTCGGACCCCTTTGGCTTGCACGGAGGAGGCAGCAGCCATAGCACTGGCCTTTCAAGATGCAGAGGCAGAAGAACAATCTCCATTGGTCCTGACGTACTCCCAGGCAGTGGTCCATTCATATATAACGGGCACCATTCCACACAAAATCCACAGCATGCTAGGCACCACCCTAGAATGGCACCACGCAATAATGTAGTGCCCGGCACACTCTGGGCACAAGGGAAATGAGAAGGCCGACCAAACTGCTCGAGGATCCCTACGAGGAACCCCTGATCCACTTTCAAAAGATGAAGCGCCAACAGTGACAGCACATTAGGAAGGAACAAAGACAGGACAGGCGCTACTTGCAACTGTTTATTGTGGTCAAAGGTGGTTGAATATATAGCCATGGGGAGAGGGGGGACGAAAAAGGCGGAACACTGATTGTATGAATGCGCACGCGTGAGAACACTGAAGATATGCATGAAGGAAATGGCGAATCTAAAACTTATCTAAAAACACACTTTCATTTGTGTTTATATTCAGAGACGGGGAGCTGACACATGTTTCCCCTCTCTTCCTAATCTGGTTGGCCTCCAACAATTCACGTGCCACAGAGTCTTTACTTTTAAACAAGATTGTAGTATCTTGAAGCCTTGCTTCACATGCTTGTTTATTTTCATTGCCGCAGGCCTTGCAATGAAGAGGCAGGTTTGAGCCATAACCATATTTCAATGAAAGCTTATGCTCCCGCAGGCGATCATTAATACATCGGCCAGTTTGGCCGACGTACTCTTTCCCACACTTCAGCGGTATACGGTATACAACTCCTTCCTCACACTTCACAAAAGGATTCGTATGTTTAATGGAACACCCTGCTTTCTTAGAGTTATCAGAACCAATCAGGCGGCACAAAGTAGCAAGTTTTCGGGGTGCGGAAAAAACCACAGGAATTTTGTATTTCACGGCGACGTGTTTAAGATTGTGCGCCACTTTGTGAGAATACGGAATCACCACTAATTTAGCTTTCTTTTCGAATGTTTGACCTTCTTCAGTGCCTATTTTTCTTTCTTTTTTCACCTTTTTCAATAACGCCTCCGAAAAAAAAGAAAGAAAAAGAAGCACTGAAGAAGGTCAAACATTCGAAAAGAAAGCCAAACCAATGGTGATTCCGTATTCTCACAAAGTGGCGTACAATCTTAAACACGTCGCTGTCAAATACAAAATTCCTGTGTTTTTTTCCGCACCCCGAAAACTTGCTACTTTGTGCCGCCTGATTGGTTCTGATAACTCTAAGAAAGCAGGGTGTTCCATTAAACATACGAATCCTTTTGTGAAGTGTGAGGAAGGAGTTGTATACCGTATACCGCTGAAGTGTGGGAAAGAGTACGTCGGCCAAACTGGCCGATGTATTAATGATCGCCTGCGGGAGCATAAGCTTTCATTGAAATATGGTTATGGCTCAAACTTGCCTCTTCATTGCAAGGCCTGCGGCAATGAAAATAAACAAGCATGTGAAGCAAGGCTTCAAGATACTACAATCTTGTTTAAAAGTAAAGACTCTGTGGCACGTGAATTGTTGGAGGCCAACCAGATTAGGAAGAGAGGGGAAACATGTGTCAGCTCCCCGTCTCTGAATATATACACAAATGAAAGTGTGTTTTTAGATAAGTTTTAGATCCGCTATTTCCTTCATGCACATCTTCAGTGTTCTCACGCGTGCGCATTCATACAATCAGTGTTCCGCCTTTTTCGTCCCCCCCCTCTCCCCATGGCTATATATTCAACCACCTTTGACCACAATAAACAG
The DNA here is from genome assembly GCF_013339745.2 of Dermacentor silvarum. Lineage (NCBI taxonomy): Eukaryota > Metazoa > Arthropoda > Arachnida > Ixodida > Ixodidae > Dermacentor > Dermacentor silvarum. The sequence goes on along the minus strand of NC_051163.1, from coordinate 99,600,017 downwards.
TTGCAAGTAGCGCCTGTCCTGTCTTTGTTCCTTCCTAATGTGCTGTCACTGTTGGCGCTTCATCTTTTGAAAGCTATGCACCAACTAGCCCCACAACGTGTTTTACTGGAATACCCCTGATCCACCAGCACGACATCCTCGGAGACCAAAGAGACAAAAATACAGCCACCTACACCCAGACCGTACAGGGAAACAGGCCAGGTACTGGCTCTTCTTACAAACACACATCATCATCAACCTATACTTATGTCCACTGCAGGACGAAGGCCTCTCCCTGCGATCTCCATTACCCCTGTCCTGCGCTAGCAGATTCCAACTTGCGCCTGCAAATTTCCTAACTTCATCCCCCCACCTAGTTTTCTACCATCCTCGACTGCGCTTCCCTTTCTTGGTATCCATTTTGTAACCAATGATCCACCGGTTATCCATCCTACGCATTACATGGCCTGCCTAGTTCCATTTCCCCTCTTAATGTTAACAAGAATATCGGCTATCGCCATTTGCTCTCTGATCCACACTCTTCCCGTCTCTTTAAGATAGACCTAATCTTTTTCGTTCCTTCGCTATTTGTGTGGTCCTCCACGCATATCCATACATCCAAATACTTCACAAGATGCATACACCCTGCCACTTCCCTTGGTGGGCCAAGTCTCGTCCTGTAATGTGGATATGTAAGCAACGACTTCCAAATTCTAAATTCACCCCCTAACGGCGCAAATTCCAAGCAACAGGCAGCGGGACGTTTGGCTTGCTAGCGAAAATCTAGAGAGCCAGAGAGCTCTTCTCGATCAAGCCCAGCAAGCTGCAGAGACGAATGGAGCTCTAAACTGAGGCACCCACCCACCACCCAAGACCCTTAAGAGAAATAATTTAAGTTTACACTACTACTGCTAAAGAAAGATATTGGCTGACTTAATTCAAACTAAAATTTTCTAAATTTCTCAACTAATTCAATATATAGTGGTCGACCTATACTCATGTTGGACCTATTTTTTAGTAAATACGGTAAGCACTAACTCCACAAAGAAAGGTAGAAGTGCTAAGCTGGTAAGGTAAATATACAAAGTCTGTCCCAGAAGTTTGAGCAGTTCATGTCACTACATTCTCTGCCGCGTTTTTGCTGGCTCAGTGCACAAACTTTTGGGACAAGCCCCGTAGCAATCAGTACCAGTAGCACTACCTTCTTTGCGCGTCAGCGAGTTTCTGCACCAATTGCCTGCGCACTTCTTTCAATCTTTTTTTTTCTCGTCTTCCGGCATGACACGGTTGCCCATGAAGATCCGGAGGAGGCCTGCGCAAGAAAAGCAATCACGAGTACAAAATTAATGAAAGCATCTAAACAATAATTTCCAGCATGCACAGTGCAAGTTCCCAACAATATGCCCACGGTTCAATGAAATATTTTTGCAAAGCTGCATTTTCAATAACCAAACTGCAGATTACTTTTTTCATGTTAACTCACATGCCTCAAATTCTTTCTACAGTTTTAACATGAAATATTTCAGTAGCAGATGATCGCAACACAGTGCTTTAGCACTAGCTTCGCTTTTACTGTGGCTATTTGCATGTGCCATCTATACATGAGTAGATCAGTTCATTAGAACAGTATGTTCATATACTTTTCAAGGATGACAACTTTTGTGGTGTCACGGCTGGTCTGGCCTCAGTCCTTCCCTTGGATCGCGACTTGTTGGACAAAGTCCCGGTCACGCTTCTGTTCTTAAGCTCATCTGGCATCCAATACGTTGTGGACGCCATACGGCAGAACATAGTCAGACGTAGACCGCAACAATGTCCCCCAAGCAGCCTTTTCTATTCATTGCCCGGTTCCAGCATACACCTGCAATATATAATAACACATACATAGCTTGTAGCTAACAGGTTTTATACTGGACGATATACACTATGCATTTTCTCAACTCTACTGTTTTCTGGCATTCTGGCCATTTATTAGTTGTAGTGGGCTCACCTGCATGAGCAGAACGAAATTATACAGTAAAATTTTAAAAAAATCTTTTAGACAATCCCACATAAAAATCTCCCAAGCATAAATAGCAATCGCTGAATTTGTTAAATTGACAATGATCTGCAAGAATATTCACTGCTATCTATAGCTCGATGAACTCACTAACATCTACCTTGACATTGGGTAGCCGAATTTCAAATACATGTGTTGTCTGTAGGACCACTCTTTATTTTCAGGTTGATCTGTGCGGTCACTAGATGCAATATAGAAATGTGCACAAGCATTGCGTTCCAAGGACTGCATGATTACATAATTATGCCATCAACATTAATGTACACATACAGAAAAAAAAAACCTTCACACACGTGACATGGCTGCATAAACGTACACTCGCCAACTGAAAAACACACGTAGCACGCCTGCCTGGCAGTCCTTGCAAGGAATTTTATAGACGATGCCGGGATATTTTTCTTTTTCGAGGCAGTCTTTGACTAGGACGAGTTGTTGTTTTAGCTTGCTTGAAGGGATGTGGCAGATTTGTCCATCATAATCTTTGAAAATTCTTGACATTGACTCGCTCATGCCTCATGCATAGGGGAGAGCCGCCCGTTTCCTTGTTCTCATCGGCCTGATGACACGCTTTTCTTCAGTCTTTATAAACTGGCCATGGTAGCCATTACTGACGAAATCCTGCGCCACTCTCTTCAACTCAGCTCTGCGTGCATCAGTAGTCGAGCACAATCGGAATGCACGGGTGAACAGTGTAGAGGCAACAGATCGTTTGTGTCTAACGGGATGGGCCGAATCAAAGTGCAGATATTTCCCTGTGTGCGTAGGCTTCCGATAAACGCTTGTTGAAAGGCCGGATGCAGTACGCATGACTTCAACGTCAAGGAAAGCCAGGCGACCATTAACTTCTTCTTCAACGGTGAATTCTATTGTGCTTTGGAAAGAGTTCAAGTGCTGCAGAAAAGGTACGACGTCTTTGCGGCAGATAATGGAAAAACAATCGTCGACATACCGCAGGAACAATTTTGGAGCGGGCTGGAATGTCGTGAGGGCTTTACCTTCGAGGGCTTTCCAAAGCACAATAGAATTCACCATTGAAAAAGAAGTTAATGGTCGCCTGGCTTTACTTGACGTTGAAGTCATGCGTACTGCATCCGGCCATTCAACAAGCATTTATCAGAAGCCTACGCACACAGGGAAATATCTGCACTTTTATTCGGCCCATCCCGTTGGACACAAACGATCTGTTGCCTCTACACTGTTCACCCGTGCATTCCGATCGTGCTCGACTACTGACGCACGCAGAGCTGAGTTGAAGAGAGTAACGCAGGATTTGGTCAGCAATGGCTACCCTAGCCAGTTTATAAAGACTGAAGAAAAGCGTGCCGCTGAACCCCCATCAGGCCGATGAGAACAAGGAAACGGGCGGCTCTCCCCTATGCACGAAGCGTGAACGAGTCAATGTCAAGAATTTTCAAAGATTATGATGTACAAATCTGCCATGTCCCTTCAAGCAAGCTAAAACAACAACTCGTCCGAGTCAAAGACTGCCTCGAAAAAGAAAAATATCCCGGCATCATCTACAAAATTCCATGCCAGGACTACCAGGCGTGCTACGTAGGCGAGACGGGAAACTTTAAAAGAAGGCTACAGCAGCACCGCAATGATGTAGCCAAAGGACACACGGTTTCCAGCGCCCTAGCAGAGCATCATGAGAAGACTGGTCACAGTATTAACTGGCATTCGGCTTTCATCATCAAAACAGAGAAGAAATTATCCCGATAGCTTCTTGAATCATTTTGCATACTACAACCTACGACTAACACAATAAACCGGACACGGGGCCCCCTCCCTGAGTTGTACGCAAGGGCCTCACGTCTTCCAACGCATATATAATAAAGATCACCATGCATTCGTTCATTGTGAACAAGGCACCCGTAGTGGGTGCCAAAACGTCAATCTGTTGTTTTTGTGTTCTTCAGTTGGCGAGTGTACGTTTATTCAGCCATGTTCTTTCCTCGCCAGACAAGTTTTCGTCAAACCCTAGATTTCATCACACAAGTGACATTACCATATTAAAGGATTAGTCCACCAATTATGTTTTCTCGCGCTGTTTTGGAGACCTGCGTCACTACGAGCGCAGTGCACCATCTAACTTATAGTAGAAGTACAATTTCATTTTATGTAGTTATTTCATCTGTGTGGCAGCAATTTTTTTATGGGCTTGGAAGACGCAGCAAAAATGGCCATCTCCACAAGCACCGAGATCGCTTTATCGCGGCTTAGTTAGAGGAGCCACCAAGCTAGTCTCGCACAGAACTGTTTCTTCATGCCCACTATCCCACTGCTGTCATTTCTGCACACTCTTAATTTAACTACCACCAGCAAATGCAGATGATCTGCAAACACTTCTCGTACATTTGTATGCATTGAGAGCAAGCATAGTTGTGCTTTCATGGGACACTGTTCTACACAGGAAATTGTGGCAATAGTGTTAAGCAACAATAAACACAACTAAAACATTTATGTGAGACAAAAATACCAGAGCAAGCATATTACCAGGGTCAGATTTTCTACTTGGCCACTCCAGCCAATCAAAAGTGGCTGCAGTAGAGTGCTGTAAACTGACCCCTTTTCATTTATTTTGGTATGTCTGTGGTGTAGCAAGCCAATGGCAAAAGCACCAAAGGGGTGTCATGTGCTCGGCCACTTTCGGAAAGCAACATGCGATCATGATGCTGCATGGCACAGCTGATTGACATAAGCTGCCTGCATACATAATTTATAAGAGGAAGCCACTGCCGGCTTAAGAAGCCTTTCCCAGAAATGCTGCCACACAGGCAAATGCGAACAGGCGGATGACGAGTGCCACGTTTGACTAGGGGATTAGGATCACATGGCAACGTCACCCAAGAACTGTCTCCTTGTCCTTGATATGTACTGTGGGCACCTTACTGACAGCATGAAGGCTGTGCTCTCCCAAGCTTGAATGGACATCGCTATTATACCAGGTGGCATGATGGACCAGCCTCAGCCACTTGACGTCTGTATCAACAAGCATTTGAGGATGGATTGCCTGCGGAAATACTTCGCGATCTGGCCGAGTGATAAAGCGTATAAGCTAACAGCAACAGGTTGTACTAAATGCACATAACTAACACAAGTGGCGAGCTGGGTCACTGCAGCATGGGACACACCATAAAGCTTGATTGCATGCTTTCAAGGAGTGCAGCATGTAAAGTGCACTAAATGGCACCAAAAATTGTCTGCTCTTTTATGCTGACAACTATAAGAAGGTAAGCAACAAGGCTAGCAGCAACAACAACACTGCATGGGCTGGGACGGGTCGTGACTAATAAATGCTGTTCGCGTTTTATGTCTGTTGCCCTAACTTGTCCGGCTTACATTCAAGAAAAAGACTTTTTTCACCGGCTTCAGACCTTCAGGTGCTGGCTTAGGAGTGAGACCGGCCTAGATTTGAATAAATATGGTACTCGGCCATAAATCTAGTTCGTGGATCATACACAGCTACTTACATCCATAACGGGAAAACAAAAGGGACATAGTTCAGTTTCTTTCCCCACTCTGAAATGTACGAGCCCTTTCAGAACGTAAATGTAACATCGATCCTTAAAAAACAGTTCTATGACTTTTAAAGTAACCTTTCCGTCATCTCTTGAGGATCCGATGACAACATCGATGGCCTCTCCAGTGAATATGTCCATGTCAGCTACAAAAGAAAATGTACAACTTTTCCCTTGAATTGCCAGGTCTCATAAAAGGTAAGGATTTAAGACTTCAAAAGCAATATAGGAGTCTCATGCTATCGAAAGAGCATAATGTAACCATTACACATTGCCGGGGTATATAAACCAAAAATGTCTGTCAGGAACATTGTGTGGGACATACCACACACTGGTACCTTGCAAACATGACCTGTACAATGACGCTGCAATAATACATAGGTAATTATTTCTGCCTACACTCAAGGAACTCGGGTACAGTCAAACCTCATTAATACATACCCGCTTAATGTGTAATTGCAGTTTAAATGTAGTCGCGAAGATTCCCCCACCCAGCCCCATTGAACCCCATGCCTGACCGCTAAGCCGTAGTCACTCATTTGCCATCAAATGGTTATTGCATACTATTTTCCTTCTAGTTCTACACGCACAGGCACAAATTCGGCAAAATTTCATGCACTGAAAAATGAAAGGTGAAATCGGTTGTACAATATTGAAAAATGTAGCATTTCTCAAATTTTTAGAAGGCATTTTTTCTCTTAAAAAGGGAAACCATACGACTTATATCCTTTATGTTTGTATATACTATGTAATAATAGTTACGTGTCCATGTTCGTTTATGTTGCTTCACAGATACTTTCAAATTTGAGAAAAAGCACTCTGCATGAAATGTAGCCTTCACCAGTTGGTCTTTGGTAGCTTTTTCTGGTAAACTGTTAGGTTCTGTTAAAAACAAAATTCAGTTGCATGCTTTTGAATGGCGTGCCCACCATATCTATTTGGTCAAGAAAAAAAAGTGAAATATACAACCGGCTTCGATCTCGTGAAATTTCTGACATGACCGGGCATGAATCAATGTTAGCATGAGTAGGCGTCAGTGACATCATAAGAGCAAATGTGAAAAAGTGCAAACGGTTGCAAATCTATGATGATGAGTGCCTATAGGCTCAAATGAATGGACCTTTTTCCAATTCAGCTATGCACATGGGCATGCCCCAGCTGCATTACATGCCGCGCCGCCATTATCACAGGGCAGGTGTGCGAAGTGAGTGCGTGAACCCTTGCATGATCCGCGGCAATTTCCTGAGCTTGAGTTGCTGATCAATAATTTTTCTCGTGTTCTGGGCAAGAATATTGGTTAAAGGAAACACTTAGCTGTTTGTGGGAAAGACTGCAAGCACTTTTGTCAATGAAAAGACTCTGTGAACTAACGCTCGAGCGATAGGCGCAGCAGTTTGCGACAAAAACTCATGCAGGCACTTTCTGTACCGTCGATTGCACAAACCGGCGTGGAATGGTGAACATTGTACTGAAGTGGAGCGCACGGTCAAATTAAAAAAAATACCCATGTTATCAGTGAGTTATCACGCAATTCTTGCTGAGTGAGGTAAGCCTGCGTTCTGGTAACAGCATGATGCTGGCGCTGTGATTATTGGACTTCTCGCCTTACGACCGACTCGGACAGTCACGGCGATGTTTAATCTACGGGTATGTATACCGCACGGATTTTACCATTGGCTAAGAATGTGCTACCGCATGCAAGCGGAAATAGCTGTACGGTTACATGGGGCCAAACGAAAAGAATCTCGCCACACAGCCGATCAGAATGCATCGTTCGAGGCCAAAGCGACACACGCGTGGTGCCGCATTATGCAAAACTCGCGAGTCTTACTTTTTGCAGGCAAATGAAGCTTTATGCACCTGACAAAACAACGTGTTGCGTCCACTTACATTCTGCTTACCCCCCCGTACTGTGTTGCGTTCACTTAGTCCCCAGTACCATGCATATACGATACATATCTCGATATAAAACAACACTTGCCCTGCAGTGCACTCGCAGTATGTGGCAGAAGTTTTGCATGGTGTTTGTTCATCATGGGACTGCTTGCATGCCCGCTCTTGAGGGCAAGCTCGTACGCACGTGCATGCGTCTGTTGACGCCTCCTTCAAGTCGAGCCACTCAAAACGACGGTCGAGTTTATCCTGAAGAAAGTCCTGCCACGGCGCGTTTCACGCTCACACATGCCTTCGCCAGTTGAGTTAAAGTCTGACCAAGCTGCTGAAGAACAAAAGCCGGCGCATCTCTCAAATCTTGGTTACAAATGGCCTGCACATCGCATCAGCATGCTGCCATTGCATCAGTAAATGAAAGTGTTATTGCTACATGTGAGCAAATACATGCGCGCTAGAGCAGGACAATGAGAAGCTGCTTCAGCAACACAAGCGACCGAAGAAAAAAAAGCAGGGACAGCCGTCGCAAGAGAACTGCTTGGTCAAACGCTACCATGCTTTGCGTAGAGGCGAGAAGCGGTGGGAGCGTGTGTGGTTGCCATCAAATTTAGTTGAAGTGACAGGCCGCTAGAGGGGTCGCTTACTGGAAAAAGGTCCATTTGTAAGGTAGTGGCGGTGAGTAAGCATGCTGAGCGTGGACGAATATCAGTGAGTGTGAAGTACTGCACAACTAGAAAAAATTGGTGCTTGAAACTGAACAGTGCTGTACAAAAAATGTACTCTTACCATGCTCCTGTGACAAGGTGCCATAGAGGCCATGGCAGTTATAATTCCTGTAAAAATTACACAATAAGATGAACACAGACATGGAAGTGCAATTTGAAGTCATAGAAAGCCACACACAAATGTCTTCATGCACAAATATGCACTACATTGTGTCCACTGCAGAGCTCACTTCCTTTGCAAAAAGATGCAATGCTCTTGTAAGGCCTTCAACAAGCCTTAAGTATAACCCGCATGCACGCG